>NW_021633770.1:0-126680 GCF_004799145.2 Neltuma alba
TTGGAAAGAGATTTACCTTTTCCTTTGAGAGATCTTCACATCTTCTGCACACTAACGGATACAATTGCTACAGTATTTATGTGAAGTTTGTTGTAATTTCTCAAGCGTTGTATGTTGTAGAGATGATGCCGTCACATAGTAGTTTTTGGTGCAAATACTAACGATTGTTACTAAACATAGTTGGTACATCATCAAGTTCTAGTCCTTTCAAGGCTGGGAGATTAAGTTTGATATGAACATTATGCTTGCGATAGGAATGACCTTTTCCAACACATATTTCAACTTTTCAGCATTGAAGACATTGACTTGCTTTAATTTGGAAAAGATATAACAATCATTCATATGATTGTAAACATGTCCCTCATTTGCTACTACATGCTCCTGTTCACCACACTTCCTAATTGTCAATCTTCCAACATTTTCTTAATGATGAGGCAATGGATAGGATAAGAAGTGACTTCAAGTCAGAAAATCCCTCCTTCTAACACTCATCTTTCTCAAATTATTGTATGGAATAACAGAACAGCAAAATGTCCACCAGCTCTACCAAGATGTTTCTCCTTTAATGCCTATGTTACATTAAAGTATTTATCAATATGTTGCTACATTATAAAATTACAATCATAGCAACAACAAAAAAAGCATGAGAGATGACTAGTACTTGAGTACAATCCAATTCATTGGCCTTGGAAAAGATGGTGGTTCGTCTCTCTACTTAAGGAACTTTCTTTTGAAGATAACAACATAGAGGACCCCCTTATTTTTGCACCTGGGAAGGCTGTGGGAGGTAATATTCTGAATACATGTTCATGAATTTTGGTACATTTGCAATTTTTATTTCTTGTAGTAAAGGCACGATGATTTCTTTTTCCCTTTGATATAGTCCTCCCTCCTCTAGACATTGCCTACATATGTATCTTAGCTCATTAAAACCGTTGACTCCCACCCTTTCTAGCTCTTTGCAAGGAAAGATTGGCAATATAAATTTCAATTCATGACACTCTTGGACGTCAAGAAATTTCAACTTCGGGAACATTGAGTGATGGATCTTTGACTAGGATCATGTTGATCATCCAGTCCTACTCTGTTGATCTCTCATTATCACTTATAATAGGCGTTTCAGCTATGAGCGTCCTCGTATGTACAAATTTTCCAGTTTCTTTAGACTTTGAGCTGTGGATAGATGGAAAAGACATGTCATTGAACAATCATTCAACTCTATAGACTTCATATTACTTTGCTCTAGCCTGCCCTTCATAATGTGCCATCTAGTTCAACACAATGATTTAAGTCTAGCTTCTCTAGTTGCTTGAGAAAGGCATTAGGAGGATGGCCATGACATAATTCCCTCACATGCATATTATAAAGTCGTAGCTCAACTAAGTTGGAGAAGATGGTTGCATTAGATTGAATTCCACTTCTATTGATGAGGCATTGTATTGCAGGCCAAGATTTCAAAGAAAGCCTAATTAAGCCATTCATGCCGTCATTTTCTTTAGGATGAACCATATCAGGAATTAGATTTGCCCATTTTGTTTCATTATATTTTGTTAACTCGAGAATCTCTGCTCTTGTTACAAGGGACTTGATCGTACTTGCAGACAAGATCCCTTTTAAATTGGTTTAATTGAAATATCTTTTTATTGAAGCATCCAATTGAAAAGAATGCCGGTAGGAGTAGTTGCCTTTGATATGATATAATCGAAATTTTTGAAGATCTGTAATTTTTGAAGGCTTTGCATTTCTTTTAAGAATGTCATTATTTGAAACATAATACAATGCTTTAGGTTTGGAGCATTTTCCAATCGCTTCAAATGGATTATTCCTTTTGGTTGAACAATGTGCCAAGCTCAGCAACCTTAATTCCTCCATTTGGCTAATATCACTTGGCAATTCAATAATTGAAAAATTTGTCAATTCAAAAGTATGGAGAATTTTTAGGTTTTTCAAAATAGATATATAATCCAACTCCTAACTTGTTAGGGATAGTGTTTGGATATTTTCAAGTGAATGAATTGATTTGGTAGTGATGAGGCCAATGTTCTCTTAACAGTAGAACACAAAAGCAAAACTATAAGTCTCTTCATACCTCCAAAGAATGTCTTGGGTACTTCCAAAGAATGATTTGCAGTTACCCATACTAAAAGAACCTCAAGGTTGTTGCACTCAAGAAAATTGGAAAAGTCATCTATCATACAAGATGAATATTTTACATTCTCCTTCAATTTACTCTTAGAATCTGTGGTTACTTGAATCTTTGCATCTCTTATCTGATGGACCATATCATGAATCACATCGTGCATTTTTACACATCCTTCTCTAGCAATCAATAATAAAGCAGAACGTACAAGTGTGTTTTTGATTGAAAGCACCAAACTTCTTGCTCTGTAGTAGCTGTCAACATTTTCACAAAGCCTCAAACCTATAGAAATTCTACTTAAAAGCTCTATAGATATTTTATAAGCTCTTGGGAATATAGAACATGGTAGGATGAGACCTTCAGCTCCTTTATCTAGAAAATTGAAGCTTATTTTCAAAGAATTATAAAAAATTTTCACTTCTTTATCAGTATTCTCATGTCTTAAGGATGAATTGTTTTCTATTATTGTCGCAAAAGTATCCTTCCATTCATTTGGATCCCAGTTTCTAAATGTTCTTGCTAATGCTACAACTATGACAGATAAGTTTCCACACTCGTTTACAACTTTTGATGCCAACGACTTCAATTTATTAAGACAATCTTTCCCACTTTTAGTAGCATGACGTAGGAAAAAATCCACTGCATCTTCCTCAAGTAAGATCTCCAGTTTAATGGTCTTTTGGTAGCTCATTCTTGTACAAATTGTCTCATAATGTGTGGTTAGCAAAACACAACACTGGCCCCCGGTATGGATGTTGCCGCAAATCCCTATGTTCTCAAGTTGGACCTCTTCCCAGACATCATCAAGTATTATGAGTACATTTCCAATGCTAGTAATTCTTATCCATATTTGTTTTGTTAAATCCTTGTCATCCTCCAACTTCAATTCCAATTTCTTTTCAATTTCATCTTGAATCTTCCTTTTATCAACAGGGGTGGGCATTCAATAAAGATAACTTTGTCAAATGCCTTTGAATTTTCAAGTTCCTTCCCAACTTCTTTTACCATTGTGGTCTTCCCAGATCTTCCCATTGCTTGCAATCCAATCCTATAATTATTGTCATCTTTCAGCTTCTCCCTAAGTTGTTCATAAACTGAGTTTCTACTCTTAAAATGCATAAACTCTTGTGAACAGAATTCCATGCCTGGACGTTCCGCTGTGTGCGCAACTTGTGAGAAGTTCTCAGCTTTCTCCGTTATTGTTGGAATCTCTTGCATGATGCGCTCTAATTTCTTTGCTAGTGAATACTGTGAAACCAAACCATTTCTTTGGTTCTTGTTTCTTGCTGAATAAGGTTGTTGGCTTTTTTAACCCAGTGCTTAACTATAGGGTCAATTTGAGTCTCATTTCTTCTTTTGGCTTCTTCTATCTTCATGTCCACACTCTCCACTGCGGCTAACAATTCTTTTTTTTTTTTTTTGGTTTTCCTCTTCAAAGTCAGCTGCATAACTCTTGTAACAACAAGTACGGAAGTTCCTTCATTACCTTATCTACCAATACATCGGTACACCTTGTTGCAGCAGCACTACTAGCCATCTCCGCCATCTATCATGCATAATGAGATTATACAATTTCAACAACAACAAGATCATAATGTGATACCTAATGCACACACCTACTATGATCCAAGATTTCAATAGCATAAAAAACAAAGCATAATATTCAAAATCTTAGTATTCCTATAGTGCGCAAAATTTCGCAGCCTCTTTATTTTGAATGAAGCATTCGATTGTAGATATGACAGGCAAGTTAAGCTCACAATCCATTACACACTCAGACAAAGTGTTATGAATCTCGAATCTCACAAAAAGTGTGGTTGAAAAGTGTATTCTTCTAACAATTTAATATTTTAAAATGTAATGCCTCCAGTCCTATATATAAGCTTCATATTTGGAAAGGAGTGTAGTCCATCTTGCAAGCTTCAATTTTGGATTTGTCTTAACATTTAATGCATTTTTTTTCTAATTTTGCACTTAATTACTTATTCTTTGTCCTTTGCATACTCTCTCTTATCACATTTTCCCACATGTTCTCTTTCATCCTTTTTCTCATTTATTACAAGGACATATTTGGAAATAAAAGTACATTGCTAACATATTTATTATTTTTGACTGTTTTTAACTAATTATTTATTGTTCATGAATTAGTTATTTGAAATTTATAATAAAGATCGGAGGAAGTACTTTATAACATTAGTAGGTTAATGGGTAAAGTCATCATATAACAGCAGCTAGATTCATCTAATTTCTTTGAACTTGACGCATGGTATAATCATCTCTCTCTGGCTGGGAAAAAAAGAAGAAGAAGAAACCTCTCTAACCCATCTAGAGGGAAACTAAACGACCAAATTGACAAATTAATTATTAAGAGATTTTGAATTTATGAGATCATCCCACAAGACCAAAATTCTTCTCCGAAAATAGAGTTCTCGTGTGTGATGTTTTTAGTACTCAAGTTTCACATTTTTCGTTTGGCCAAACTTTAGTATTTTCATCACTCACCATTTTGATGTTTTAGTACTAGGGATGGGATGTGAGACTGGTGATAAATTTAGAAACAGATTTAATTTAGAAAAATATTTTAAGAAGCAGAGCCGGATTAATCTATGGCTTATATATATCTCCGATCCAAATACATCTCGAATTCTGTCCCTAAACCTGGGAGAATCCCAAAAATATACCTTTAAATTTTAAAATTTCAAATTAATCTTGTTTACTACACTTTAATAGTAATTGACAACATTTGAAAAGAAAATGACAACATATTTTTGTGGTCATTTCTAATTTGAGATTTTGAAATTTTAAAGGTATTGTTTGAAATTTTTCTTAAAAACTTAGAGACGGATATAGAGTAGAGACGAAGCTATCTGTCTCTAAAATGATTGTCTCAAAATCTCACTCTAATACTGGTTTCAAGAAACACTACTTTTGTTTATTGTCGAAATCAGAGACGGAATTTTTATGGATTTTGATACAGAAATAAGGCCTTCTCTAATTCTCTTTCTACCTTTTTATGCAACTTCTATAATTTTATATTTTTATGTTAGAGTCATAATTAAAGGCGGATAAATTTTACAGGTCAGAGATAGAAATTATACGTCTCAAATCCGTCTCGAAATTTTTTAATTTTCTTGTTTTTTTTAGTTAACACTAGAGATAGAATTAGAAATGGTTGAAATAAATATTGTAGAGACAGGCTGATTTGTGTTTCCAAATACATCTCTTAATTCAAACTGAAGATGGATTTAGAGACCTTTTTCTTTTTTAATTTTCAATTTTGGGTTAATTTTCGTCAATTTGGTTTTCGCGATCCTCAGTGGGAAAATGTTACTGCAATGGATAATGTGGCTTACCTTTCAGCCATTTTCTACATTGACCAACTTAGAGAACTTTATGGGGATCTCAGAGTATCATATCCTTCTGACTTAAACCAGCCACTTCTTATACATAATCGGCACTCACTCTTCGCATGTCCGAGTTTTAATGGTGGTTTTGGCTCCGGTGGTTCTCTTGATGATTTCCCTAGAAGCTGAGGATCTATCAACATCTCGTTTCTCAATCTCAATGGTTTTCTGGGACGTGTTCATTCTCGACCTGATTTTGAGTCGGGTAACCAAGCTAAGGGAGATGCTTCTCTTGAAAAACTGGGTTTCTTCTAGCTTTCGGCCAAAAAAGCTTGAATAGTGGTCTCATGAACATACAGGCTGATGGCATGCATAGTAAGAGTAGCGCTGTGTATTGTTATTTTTTGGCAAGGCTACTCATCTTTTGGTGTTCAACTCAGTTTCTTAGTGGTCTCTATTTATGCGCTTACCTTCATATCTTTAGGCTAGCTTTTGTATAGTTAATTTATTACATGTGTTCTAAAAGAAATCCATTCCATTTATACATACTTTCATTCATTGCTTAGAACCATGAGATTCTAAGTAGGATATGCTCTTATGTATAGTAAGGGAGAGTGATTGCCTCAAAGATAGAGATGTTGCCTCTGGTATAGATGTGTTTGTTGTACTGTAGCACTAAGAGCCCATTGAATCTAAAAAATATAGTGAAACTCTGGTGTGAAGCCTAGGGATTGGAGGCAAGTTAGGTTTGGATCGAACCAATATAAATCCTGCGTGTAGTATTCTTCCCTCATCCCTTCCTTCAAAGAAGATAAGTGATATTTTCTCCATTATACTCTGTTTATCTTAATTGCGTTTAAATTTACTAAATTCGCTTTCTCTTGGATGTTGAGTCATACTAGCATACTTGAGATGAGATTTGAGATGGATGATAAATTTAGAAATTGATTTAATTTAGAAAAATATTTAAAAAATGTCTCGAGTTTTGTCTCTATTTATATACAATCTTTGGTTTTTAGTATAAGAGCTGGATAGCTAATTTGAGAATATTAAGAAAATTAAGTTAATTATACTTATTTGTAATAAATATATGTTGTTTTTCCTAAAATATCTTTGATAATCATGTGTATTAGCTAAAACTACTATTTGATGAAATATTTAACATATACAACTACCACGAGAACTATTTTGAAAAAAATGAATAAACATAAGAAATAAAGTGCATTGCAATCTTATATTTATAATCAGATTGAATGTCAAGCTAACTTTCATATTAGGGAGAAGAGGTAGTATTAAAAAAAAAAAAAAAAGGTATTCTGCCTCTATGCATTGAAAATTTAACTAAAAAAAAAAAGAAAAAAAGTGACGAAGCTACTGTCTCCAAAATAACTGTACTGCCTCAAAATCTCTCTCTAATATAATGCTGATTTCAAGAAAAATTATTTTGGTTTAGTGTCAAAATTTGAGACGGCCTTCTCTAATCTCTTTCTACCTTTTTTGGCTTAACAAATTTCTATAATTTTTTTGAGTTAGGGACAGGATTAAAGAGGAATAAAGTTTACAGGTTAAAGAGAGAAGTTATTTGTCTCAAAACCCGTCTCTAATTTTTTTAATTTTTGTTTTTGTTTTCTTACATTTTTAACGTTATAGATAGAAATAGAAACTTTTTTTTTTGGTGAGCTGAAGAAATGGAAACTATTTGAATTAAATATTTTAGAGATCCGTTTCCAAATACGCCCCAAGTCAAACTAGAGATGGGTTTAGAGTCAATTTTTTTTTATTTTTCAATTTTGGAGTTATCAATCTGTTTTTGATACATGTTTAAAGGTTATCAAGATGAAAATTAATAACGACGGAAGTAGAAATTTCCAATCCTCGTTAATGACCTTCACACAAAAGGAGAGCACGAGAAGTTTTTATGCTTGGGTTTACTGTGCTTTGAAATTTGAATTGTGATCATGGCTAGCGACGCACAATACAAGGAAAATATACTCCCTCCGTTCTCCAATAGAAGTTTTTTTAACCAATTCATTAATATTAAAAAATGATAGTTAATTTATTACATGTGTTCTAAAATATTTTCTTTTTAACTTTATCCATATTAAATGAGGTTATAAAGGAGGAAGAAAAATGTAAGGAAAAACTCCAGAAAAAGAATCTTGAACTTAAAGTATTCCAATTCAGACACCTAATACTTCAAAATAACAGAAAAGAAGGTAAACCCAAATTGAAATTTTCAAATTCAAGTCAATTACAAAAATACCTCTTTCTTTTGAAAAAAATTGGAACCCCTCACCGACGACTGATAGCTAGCACCATCGATGAGCTGCATGCCGATGGGAGGCTGGGAAATTTTTTTAAAAGGGGAAAGAAAGTGGTGTTTGTGGGGTTTGATTCCTCAACCATGTGGTTACCAAACCCAAAGGTTAACATTAAGTTAAGAAGACCTTTCACATTGTAGTGCAAGAAAAGTTATATGTTAACTTATTTATTTTGACTCTAACTCGTCACAACAATTAATCTGGAAATAATGAGTTTTTATTGTAAAATAACAAGTCTGAAGTTGAGATTTACAACACATTTTTTTCTCC
This sequence comes from Neltuma alba, assembly GCF_004799145.2. Taxonomy (NCBI): domain Eukaryota; kingdom Viridiplantae; phylum Streptophyta; class Magnoliopsida; order Fabales; family Fabaceae; genus Neltuma; species Neltuma alba. The sequence continues at coordinate 8,076 of NW_021633770.1, forward strand.
AAATATATAACATGTGAATTAATTAAAAATAATAAAAATTTATCTAAAAATAACAAATCGTGATTGTGAAATAATAAGTTTAGAATTAAGATTAACAATGGGATTTTTGTTATAATAATTATATTATTTATAATTTATAAAAACACAAAAATACTTTTTAATTACAATAGTTATATTATTTATAGTTTATAAAAATACTTTACCTCTAATTAAAAATTCCGTAAGTTTTCGCACATGTTTGGTTCAAATGCAATGAGTTTTATAGATATATAAATTAAAAAGTATTTATAAATTATAAATAACTACTTTTAAGTTATAAACAAAACTATAATTAACCAAATTTTAAGTTATAAACGAAACTATAATTAACCAAAAAGTATAGCTTATAAATAATTTTTATATTATATATTTCTATAACTTATTATAAATTACAATACTTTTTATCAATTATAAATAATATAACTAGTATAATTTAAAAGTATTTTTTTACATTTTTTATAAATTAGAGGTAAAGTATTTTTATAAATTATAAATAACATAATCATTATAATAAAAAATGTGTTGTTAATCTCAATTCTAGACTTGTTATTTCACAACTAGGTCTTATTATTTCTAGATGAGCTTTTGTTATTTTTAATTGATTCACATGTTATATATTTGAAAAAGAATATGTTGTTAATCCTAACCCTAGACTTGTTATTTTAAATCAGGACTTGTTATTCCAAGATTAATTATTGTTATAAGTTGGAGTTAAAATAAATGAGTTGACTTATAATTTTTTTTGTATTATAATATTAAAAAATCTTCTTAGCTTAGTGGAAACCTGTAGGGGACCAAATCCCATCAGGCCACTTTCCTACCCTTTAAAAAACAATCTTAGTAAAAAAAAAAAAATTTACCAGCTCACCAGTGGCTAGGGCCAGACCTGTGGCATCAGTGGCTAGGCTCCGATCCATTTTTTTTTATAAAAAAAAGATACAGATATTTTTTGTAATTTGACTTGAATTTTAAAATTTTGATTTGGGCTTACTCTTTTCTGTCATTTCGAAGTGTCAAGTGTTTGAATTGGAATATCATAATTTTAGGATTCTTTTTCTGAAATTTTTCAAAACATAACTGGTTACTTTTGACTTTTGAGTATTAATTGTCAGAATAGAATTAACAAATAAGCATTAATTATTCTTCAAGTGATTAATATTTTGAACCAATAGAATAGAAGGGACTTATATATTGGATTTGAAGGAATATCATAAAATCAAATGTTAGTTTTTGAAAGTACAAATTTGATCTTATCTATAGGGTAGTAAGAGAAGAAATTTTGTAATCCTATTTATAAGGTAGAAAGATAAACTTTTCATATGAATGTATAATTTTAATATTCATTTATTATTATGTTGGCTTTTTTCTTACGTGGAATATTATATATTAAACAGAAATAAAGTTAAAAATTTATTCAATTTTTAGACATAATTAATAAAATTTAAGGTTTTTTTTTACTATATATGAAACATGTTTGAAGTGACTTTTAAATAAAATGGTATAAGTATACTTTTATTACACTCAATCATCTACACTGGATTTACCCTCAACTTTGAGACCTATAGTAGGAGATAGATAGAGAACATAATTTAGGAAAAGAATTCTGTATCACATAATATGGGAAATAGCTGGCCTTTTATTAGTTAGGGTTAATACCATATTTAGTTTCTAAAATTTAATCTTATTTTGATTTTAATTCTTAAAATTTGACTTTATTTTACTCTGCTTAAAGATTTTTATCCCTGTGAGTATTTTTTGTCCTTGAGACCTTATTTCAAATTTTAGAGATCAAATTAAAATTGTGTCAAATTTCATCTAATACAGATGATATTAACCCATAAGTAGAGTTATTATAGAAACGCAGGAGGGGTAGTATTCAATTGCAATTATTTATACGCATAACTCAAAGTGTGCTTATGTTCCATGCGCTTGCGCACACAACTACCCACTGATATAGAGAGCGCATTATATCAATATTACGAAATTCTATACTTACCTCTTGTTTAGGTATTTCAAATTCTTTGACTGGAGGGCTTTTCTTCTTGCTTCTTGTTTTCTTTTTCCAACGGTCTTCTTCTGTTTTAACCCTAATAAATAAACAAAATTGATTCAAACATCAAGAAAATTTAAGAGAATAACCCAAGTTGTAATAATGACGTAAAATATAAAAGAAAAATATTCACGTTAATAATATGAAAATCAGATATAATCACATGCTCAAATTCTAATTTTTATTATTATAGTTGACGGGGAGATTAGTATTATTGGAAGGAACTTTCACTGATTCTATGGTAGAGAAGGGCCTTGCTCCATAACCAATCTGAAAATAATATTTGGGGGCCACAGTATCGCTTGACCCTTGTTGAGAAATAATTCACAATTCAATTGATCATTATTTTTTCACCATTTTTTGTCAACATATTGTGTATAATTAATCCTATGGATCTTATTACAAGTCCATTTTATATCACATATGAAAGTTTTTAGATATGTAATTTACAATCCATTTAATGCTATTCAAAACACAATTTTATACCGCATATATGAAAATTGATTTTGAGATAATTTGAACTCATCTTCTTAATTTACAATAAAATTATGAATACACACACACACACACACACACTTAAACGTATATACTTAGTATACTTGTTTCCACTTAAAACAATAAATGTGTGCTATTGACCCGACAACATCACCACCTTCAAGCAAGTTCAAAGTTTGTATCCTTAATTCAACGTGTGAAGAAAGAATTAAGTTTTTATTCTTAATTCTCACATGTTTTCGGTTTTACCCCTTCTCCTACTTTATTTGATAATCTCGTTAATCGCTCCTCACGCCTTCATATTTATTGTACTTTGCAGAGAACTCTTTCATTTATTAATATCATTTTGCTTTATTAACCAAAAAAATTTCAGCATGTGAAGTAATTTTTCATGTGTTTCAAAAGTGTTCATATCTGATTTTCTATGTCCGATTAACATTAGTTTTAATTCATATGTTGATGAAATGCGTATTAGTTACTTTATTTTAGATGACAACTTTTTAAATGCTAAATTTATATTTTATCAAAGTGAAAGTTATAAAATTATTTTATTTTAAATGATGTATTTATTAAAATAAAAATGGTTAAAATGTAAAACAAAGTAGCATTAAGCACGGACCATTAATATAGCATTATGGAGAATACTAGTGGTTTTTTTTATCAAAAAGAATATAACTAATTTCAGACTTCATGTGAATACATAAACACAAAAAAAACTTTCTTGAATTTTATTTAAAGTAAGCTATCAAAGTGGTCATTGCAATTTTCTTGATTTTTTGCGGTCAGAACGACAATAAAAATTTTCAGATCTTTGAGAACTAAAAGTGAAATTGTTTAGAAGATTAAATATGAAAATAAATAAAACCTCAAAGCCCCAGTTGGCCAATACAATATGTAACTAATTAATGAACATATATTTTCTGGCCAAAGAATGCGCACGCGGACACAGATATATATATACACACACACACACTCTTCCGGTCTTTAATATAAGACTCATTTAACTAATTTGATTAGATTAAGAAAGTTAGGTAAGTTAGTTAATTATAAGAAATGTAACATGTTTTTCTTAAAATACTATATTATCTTTCTTAATACTCCTTCTTCCTCTTCTATTTGGCTATAATTGAGCGAATATCTATAAGGGTAATTTAGAGAAAATTGATAAATATGAGAAATGGGTTTTATATTTAGGACCAAAACTAACTCAACAATTAGGTCCTATATTAAGGACCGGAGGAGTATATATTTATGTGCCTCTCTTATTGAAACATTTCTTTTATTTTATAAACGAAAATCAGTTTAAAAAGGTTTCTGTGCGACTAAAAAATTAATAGCAATAATATTTTTCAGAAAATTAGTGCAGAAGACAGCTAATTAAAGATGTAAGAATATCAATGGAAAAAAGAAAGAAAAATACATTTAGGAGTTTCTTCCAATTTTAATTATTTAATGGGAAAAATAATTTTCTCAGAAAAACCCTTAAAAACTTATTAAAAACATATAAATTTTTTTAAGAAATAATATGGGTATGTTGATTTTTTTTCAAAAATTGTGATTTGTGTAGCCTTACTTAAACCATCAATAAAAACCTAAAAATATGCAAGTAATTATTATTTTTGTTATGAATATAATAATATCTTTGTGGATGTCCATATATCTCTCATTATCTCCTATTTCTCATATAATCTCTAATATCTCCCATTATCTCTATATTCCACAATTATCTTATATTATTATGTAATTTGTAGATTCGATCAAAGGTGTAAAGCTATGCCTATAAATAAAGGCCATGTATAATATATGGAGCACTCTTGAATGGAATGAGAAATACTCTCTCTTGTTGATCCTCTCTTCCTTTGTAGGATTCTTCTCTATTTCTTCTTTATTCATAATGCGTTATCAGCATGAAGCTCTAACTAAGGTGCGTATGATATACCTTTCCACCCCAGCATAATTTTAGAACATCATCTCTATTATTTTTCTAAAGTATCTTTTACTCTGTTCAAATAAAAATATCTTGAGCACCATATATATGGTGTTTCAAAGTATCCGTATTCCTATTCAATTTATCTAGGATAATCTAAGTCATTATATGGAGTTAAAAAGATTATCTACCGTTGTTTTAAACATCGGTTTTCATGGCTATAATTGGAGATTTTGCTTTACTTTTTAGTGCTACAATTTAATTTTAATATAGATATTATATCTTTTGAACTAATTATGATGAGATGCTTTTTTTCCTCTATTTCTTATTGACCTGACGTCACTATTTCGATGGAAACCAAAGTTCCAATAGATACTAGCAATATCCGTAAAGAGTTACCATTTAAAGTTAAATGGCCAGGAACCATATAATTTTAAGTTTCCATCTAATTGTAATTAAATGGCCAGAAGTCATATAACTTTGATTTTCCATTCTTTTCAAATTAAATGGCTAAAAGCTATAGAATTTTGATATTATAGCCAGAAGCTATACAACTTTGATTTTTTATCTTATGGCTAGAAGCCATATATATATGGGTAATTCTCTATTTTTTAAATGGTTTGAAACCGTATATATTTGATATTTTATCTCATTAAATAACTAGAAGTATTTAGGTATAACTTTTCTATCTTATGGCTAGGAGCCATATAATTTGAATTTTCTATTTTATGGCCATAAGCTCTATATATATTTAATTTTTCTTTATCTTATTAAATGGGTAGTTGTAATATAACTTTGATTTTCTATCTTATGGCCAAAAGTCATATAAATTTGAATTTTCTTTTTTCTCATTAAAAGGCTAGAAGCCATATATATATATAATTTATCTTTATTTATATCTATCATGTTGAATTTTTTATTTTATGACCAGAAGCCATATATATATTCTCAAATGGCTCGCATCCATATAATTTTGATGTTTTAATCTTATAGCTAGAAGTCATAAATATTTAATTTTTTTTGTTTATTTATTAATTGGCTAGAAGCCATATAACATCAAATTTTATCCTATAATCAGAAACCATATATCATTAATTTTTTTTTATTTTGAAATCAAATAGCTAGATGCCATGTATCTTTTTTTTTTTTTTTTTTTATAAGGGCCTGAAACCATATAGTTTTGATTATGAGAAGAATCATTATATGGTTTGTTCATAAAAGAAAAATTATGACATTTAGAATTATAAATAATATAGCCAAGAAAAGCTAATGGCTATATAGTGAAGGATGTGGTCGGTAAAAGAGTTTACCTTTTCTCTTTATTTTCATGTTACATTTAATTAATTTAGAATTTAAGTTTTATTCTTATATTATTCTCATATATTCTTGACATTCAATTTGATATTTATTAATATTATAATTTCCTATTACTAAATAGCTAGCGGCCATTATACTCATGTTATTGAATGACATGAAAAAAATCACTTATGATGTTTTTTAAAGCCCCGAAGGCTTATGGTTCAAATATTAAGGAACACAAATGATTTTTAAAATATATATTTACTATATAGAGTCTTGAAGACTAATGACTTATAGATAGCCCTGAAAGCTTATGATTTAAATCTTTATAACTATATAGTTTGATTTTAGTCCTTATAGATCTTTTCAAATTTTTGTTGGATTTATAAATTTATGAATAAATTTTAAAGCATTACATTATATATACAAAGAAGTGAAATTTTTGAATAACGAAATATCCAGAAAATTTTATGTTTTGGAAAAAAAAATATAGTTCATATTTTGAAAAAGCATAACAAGAAGTAAAGTATATCATATAGTGAAAAATATAGCATTTTCTGAAGAATATTTTTGAAGAACTAGTAATGATAATGACAAAGGTTGATACAGTTTTTGAAGAACTAGTAATTGATAATGACAATTATGACCCACAACATATATAATTAGAATATTTGTTATCAAAGAGTCTTAAGGTAATAGTGCAATTAGATTGAAATTCATTATTATATCTGATTAGGAAGCATTTGGATTTCCAAGTCAAAGATATGTTTTAGCTTACTATATACTATTCACTCTATTTGAAATATAGAAATAAGAAAAATATATTTATATGACTCACACTTGAGGGGGAGATTATTGAAATACAAGTGTGAATTATGTTAAATGGAATTTATTATTATTAATATTAATATCATTCTTTGCATCTCATATTTCTTTTGAAAAAGGCTCCAGAAGAGTCAGTGGCACTCAACTCTCCAGAGTGTACAAGTTTCTACTATTGAGTAAAAAATGAAAAATAAGACTATAGAAGAGTTATATCATGATTTATTATCTGAAGATAAAATCCATGATTGATAACATATTCCTTGTGAAATATTAAGGTGAAAAATGAATAATATGACATGGTAATAAAAAGTTTACTAATAATTGAGAATAATTTTACAATAAACCAGAAGTTTATGCATTCATAGTTTGGCATGACTGGTTAGATCATCCCGGATCATAATGATACAAAATATCATGAAATATGTGCATTGTCATTTATTAAAGAACTAGAAGATTCTTTAAAAATAATGTATGATTCAGGAATTTTACGTTTGTTTTTTTTTTCAAAAGAACTAAGTAAGAGAACATCAGTAGCTATGCTCAAAATCAGATGTATGCAGATTTATAGTGTATCTACTTTATATATGGGCCTATTTAAACACCATGTGGACCAAAGTAATACTCTATAAGTGAAAGATAACATATATAACATTGGTTATAAGTGTTTATGATCAACTTGCAACCTGAAGTTTCCAAATATGTTCTGATAATTACATTGAGTACATAAGTTCTTGATTATGAAATCAATATGATTCTCATTGAGATTGTTAGTGATTGTTCCTCACATTGCTGATGATTATATGCTTACTAAAAGCCTCTATGAGTAGCTAGATCAGAGTTTATGAGAACAGAATTCCTATTTGAATGGTGGGATGATTGATTTTATATATTTTTGCACATAAATGCATCAGGCTAACAAATGTATTGTGAATTCTCCCATTATAATTGGCTTTTAGTCAGGAACCAGACATTTTTCATTTTAGAATATGCAATATCTATTATTCCATAGCAATAATGTACATAGATGGATATTAAAAGTAAGTTGGGATCACTGTTGGATAAGAGACCTACATTACATGTTCTAAAGGAGATTTATGGATTTAAGAGACCTACATTACATGTTCTCAATATGAGAGGGAGAAAATGTGTAGTTGGAAAAGAAAACACACAGAATACATTTTCACTATCAAATGTAGATTCTCAAATATAGTAGTATGAACTAGAAGTTCATAAAGTATTGCATTCGTAAAACATTACTAATATCTGCCAGATGCAATTACTGACCCAAATGAGAATTCTTAATTCTTATATTCCCGCTAAAAGTGCTCCTATTTTTAAGACATGTCAAAAGCATGAGAGTATGATCGGTTCCAAAAAAAAAAAAAGAAAAAGGAGCAAATGATCATGATGATCATACTAAGGAGGCATGAATTGCAAAAGAGGTTAAAATATAACTGTTTGACCCTTGAAAAGATTTAAGTGTCTAAAAGTAATAAAGAGATCTCAATATGTTATGTCATAAAAGAAAGGAGACCGATAAAGGAATAAAATTGTCAACAATAATTTTATTGATGATATCATGTGATCAAATGAGAATCTTATATATAAATCTATCATGAGATACAGACAGAAAAATTGTTAGCCAACAGAAAAGAAAAGACGCAATGTAATAGAGATTTGTGTATCCTTGGCCTATGCACTTGAAGTGTAACACTAGTATTATGTAAATAGGCACTTGTACAATATAAAGAGAAATAAAGTCTTGTGGTGGATTAAGTTACATGTCTTATCAATCTGACAGTCTGGTAATAAATGAAATTTTTTCATATGCGTCTTAGAAATATATAACTATAACGTATAACTCACTTTATAATGAAATTATATGTGAATCTAGAAGAATTCAAATCCTTGTATAAATTTAAACGACCCAATACATGAATAGATCTAGATCATAATGTATGAAAATCTTTGAAGGATTTGAGTTTCTAGAAGCATACAATTATGTTCTTAAGAATATTATTCAATTAAGTCTCTATATGAGGCATATGTAGTTAATATCGACTGAAGGAATGATGTAAACATATTCCAACTTGTCCATTTGTGAAAAGATTCAAAATGAGTTTGTTATTAGTACTATTTATGATGATAGCATCAAAACTCCTGATGAATTTTCAAAAGCTACGAATTATTTAAAGAAAAATTTAAAATGAAAGCTTTTGGAAGAATACATATGAATAAGTCACATGCATTATGTGGATAAGCAACATCCATTATATGTTTCGATAGTTGCAAGATCTTTAGATATAGACTAAAGATCAGTTTAGACCTCCAGAAGGTAATGAATAAGCACTTGGTCCAAAAGTACTATATCTTAGTGTCACTGAAACACTTATATATCTATCTAGCCATACAGAATCTAAGATATCATTTGCTGATTAGCATGATATGGATCTTTATCAACATGAAGATGTAGGAATGAAGTTAAAAATATTCTTCGTTACTTTAAGGATACTGTGGAGGTAATATTATTTTTTATTTGAAGGTACTCAAGAATAATCTTAATGGCTATATAGATAAAATATTCTTATTTGATCCCCATGTTAAGATATCATAGTATGATCCACGTGTGGATAAACCATAAAAAGATTATTCGTCTCATGATTTTCAAAAGATTATGAAATTCATATTTGACGTTTTTATCTCGTTATAATATTTGAAAGGATTGTTCGTTATATTAGACTTTACAGGCTCGAAGATGTCAACTAATGCTACCAAAAGGGAGAGTTGATACACGTTGTACTCTTTTTTTCCTTATCTATGGTTTTGTCCCACTGGGTTTTCTTAGTAAGGTTTTTAATAAGGCAGCATTGCATAGTGTATCAATGAATGATGTATTCTTTTTCTTTCGCTAGGTTTTGCTCCCACCGGGTTTTTCCTAGTTGAAATTTTTTAACAAGGCACATTCATATATATTGGACATCCAAAGGGGAGCGTTATGAATATAATAATATCTTTGTGGATGTCCATATATCTCTCATTATCTCCTATATCTCATATAATCTCCAATATCTCCTATTATCTTTATATTCCACAATTGTCTCATATTATTATGTAATTTGTAGATTCTATCAAAGGTATAAAGCTGTGCCTATAAATAAAGGTCATATGTAATGTATTGAGTACTCTTGAATGGAATGAGAAATACCCTCTCTTATTGATCCTTTCTTTCTCTGTATGATTCTTCACTATTTCTTCTTTATTCATAATAGTTTTCATACACTTTCTAGACCATAGCGATATCAACAATCATATGAAATATAGAAAATATGGAGAACCGTGTCGCTCACAAATAGCAGAAAATACAGCTAATTTTATACTCTGTAAATATAAATAACCCACTTTGGTTTATAATTTAAGAGAGCTACTCTAAAAGTTCTATAAATAAATGAAATTTACCATTAAAACTATACATATACTAACCCGCAAATAGGAATCGAAATCTTCAAGTATGGTTCACGTGGCCAATCAAGACCTGCGAAATAAAAACAAGTTGGGGGGAAAAAAGTTTAAGAGACCATATATGTGTGGGGTGTGTAAAAGATGTAAACATAATTCATGATAAGTATCATGAAGTATAAATCCTTACCTCCGAGAAATTTCTATACTGCAATGCTTTTGATATAAAAGCCTCTTTTTGATTTGGTTTTTAAGAAAAGGAACGATGAGATAATCACTATTAGGGAGAAAGAAGATTTGAACACAATTTTTTTTTTGGATTCTTTCTAAATAAGAACTAAGAAAACAACGATCACGATGATCAACAGTAAACAAACAATTAAAATACAAGAAAATAAGCTTGAAAAAAAGGTTCCTTCAATAGACAAACTCTGGAACAGAAGCTAAACCCGTAAAATCTTTTTTTCCCCCCCTTTTAAAGGAAGAACAAGAACATCAAAAGCTTTTTGGTGATTGAAGAGTGAAACAAAAGCGCGAAGCCAAGAAGAGCACAGAAATTGCAGACAGAATGATGAAGCAGAAAACAGCTATTGTGGTCAATAGCAGAGGAGGTATTGGCATAAATAAGTAGCAACAACTAATTCTTAGGTTACCTTTTCTAAGAAAAAATTGGTGTTTACTTAATTAGTGCTAATAATACACAGTTTCAAAATTTTCTGATCTTATTTGTAATTCACTTCCAGCATGTTTCACAGACTAAGAAAAACTTTAAATTTCATTAAATCTCTTTAAAATTCAACAATTTTTTAATTTTGTCTCTATTTAGTATATATTATACTACATGAGAACAAAATTAATAGAACAATAAATAAAGGGCAAAATTATACATTTAGATGAAAATTTGTTCTCTCTACTCTATAAATAGGACCAAGATATTTCTTCTCTTTGTCTTATAAATAGGACCAAATGATGAGTAGCATATATGACAGGGCTCATCATTTTCCATTTTATATTGAGAACAGATAACCATGAGGCCTTCGTCAAACTGAATATATGTGATCACAAGATAAATGCAAGTTGGCAGGAAAATGATTGAAAAATAGTATATATGAAGATGGGTTGATAAGGAGGAGAGTAGGTGTGAATTAGTGTTAAACAATTTATTATGATATAAGTATAGTCTGCATCAACAATATATTTAGTAGGGTTAAATTATCTAATTAAAATATGATTATATTTTATATCGATCAAAATCTTCACGCTTTTGCTTCTGATTAATTAATGCCATAGTCCATACCAAAAGTTTTGAAAAGCATACTTTCAATGGTGATTTAATTGTCATCGATAAAAATGAGACTTTAATTCGTTTTGTTCGGATTCATTAATTGACATTGTTTCATAAAATCAAATAAAATATTGACACTAAAATTTGAATGTTCTTGGAGCTAGATTTGAATGAGAAGAATGGAAGAAAAATGTTAGCTTTATAATCTAAATAAAATCAAATAAAATATTAACATTAAAATTTCACTTTCCTTCTCAATCCAAGCACACCTCTGGATTTCTCTTTTTGTGCCTCTTTTATGTCATCTGCTAGTTGAGAATAATACTTCTGGACCTTTTTTAAGAGATCTCAACTGCATAAAAACCATATTCACCCTCCTTTTCAAGTGTTGTATGCTCAGAACAACCACATCCTATATATTTTGATAATATAAATAGCTTTTGTATTTATTTCAAATATGGAATTCTTGAAAAGTGTTTGTTATCACTTTTATCCCATATAGATGCGGACAAAAATTGCTGTTGAATTCTTGTAGAACTTTTCATCTAAAAAAGGGGGAAGAAAAAGGAATGCATATCTTAGGGCCATTTCATTGTCATCTCATATGATAAGGGACATGTTCCTTTTTACTGCCTCTCTTAGGTTAAGAACCCATAGTCTTCTTTGTTTGTTTTTTTTTTTAATGGTAAACTCATTCACATGCGGTGGAGGGTTTGGCTAGCCTGATATTTTTTTAGCATTGATAGCTCTCTTTTTTGTCCTTTCTTTGGGGAGAATGTCCAGCTGTATGTCCCCTTGTTTCTCAGTTAAGTTTTCCCCCAATTGAATTAAAATAAGATTAATAATTTCCTTCTGCTAACTCAATGGAAGGATGGGAATTTAGCTGTCTTTAGCTCCTAGCCTTAGAAAATGCCTTACTGGTGGCATAATAATAATGGTGGCATAATAATAATGGTGATAATAATAGAAATATGTAGATCTTCTAATTGTGCATGTTTCTCGTATTTAGCATTTTCCAATTTCTTTTTTCAGGCATTGCTGAGATCGGGGTGATGATGATGACAACTATTTTGGTAACCCTTGTTATGCTTCTTATATGGCAGATCCACATCATCATAGTTTTGAGTTTTGTGGTAGTGTTCTTGGGATTGGAATTGCCTTTCTTTTCATCAGTTTTGTGGAGTGTGGGAGATGGAAGTTGGATAATATTGGTCTTTGGCATAATAATGTTTCTTATCATGTATATATGGAATTACGGAAGAGCTCAAGTATGAAACTGAAGTCAAGCAAAAGCTGTCAACGGATTTAATGCGAGAATTGGGTTGCAATCCTGGGACAATTCGAGCTCCTGGGATAGGTTTACTGTATAACGAGTTGGTTAAAGGAATTCCAGCAATTCTTGGTCATTTCCTGACTACGCTTCCAGCAATACACTCCATGATTATATTTGTATGCATCAAATATGTTCCTGTTCCTGTAGTGCCTAAAAGTGAAAGGTTCATTTTCCGGCGGGTCTGCCCTAAAAGCTACCATATATTTCGTTGTATTGCCAGGTAGTTCTTTTATTTTTTATTGAGTTTTCTTTTGCCCCCTTTGGGTATCCAGGGTATGTAAATCTGCATTACATGAGATCAGTGGGGATTTAAAATACAGAACATGCTTAACATTAGAAAAATCATATGCATTGGCACAATGTTGTTATATTAGTTTAAGAAACAATGCTCGCAATAGCTTCGCTTCAACTTATGCAAGGAATGATTTGTGGGACATCTAGTGAATGATTTCACATTTTCATTATTTTCTATTTTGCAACTCAACTCTTTACATGTCAACAGATATGGTTATAAAGATGTTCGCAAAGAAAATCACCAGGCCTTTGAGCAGTTGCTAATAGAGAGCCTGGAGAAGTTCATAGGTCGAGAGGCTCAAGAGCGATCACTGGAAAGTGATGGGGATGATGATTCAGATGCAGAGGAAGAGAATTCTGTCTCAAGGGTTCTCGTAGCTCCCAATGGGAGTGTCCACTCACTTGGTGTTCCTCTTTTGGCTGATTTCCAGGATACACACGACTCCATGGTAGATGCAAGCACATCAGAGGAGGTTAACCCGGCATCGTCAAGCCCTCCAGTGTTTGATGCTGAGCAAAGTCTTGAAAGAGAGCTGTCTTTTATACGGAAAGCAAAAGAATCCGGGGTTGTTTATCTTCAGCGGCATGGGGATATAAGGGCAAGGAAGGATTCCTGGTTTATAAAGAAGGATATAAGAGCTGTCTACTTTGCAGCTTTCCTTGATACATTGAAATTAAATTTATAAGTGCCAGGCTAATAGTATTATCATAAGCTTCATGATTCTATCTCGACATTCACATGAAATTTCATAAATCAAACATATTAGCACTGCATCAACTGTGGCGAAACGGTGAAAATTGTATGGAAACTGAATGGCACGATAAAAAAGCTGATGGTCTTGAATCTCTACCTTGAAGGCTAGACTTGAAGCCGCAGTTTGTTAAATGCTCTGCAAGTCCACCTCCTAATTTATTATGCCAATTTGATTCAGTTTTTGCTTCAGGTGCTGGCCAAACTGTTGCTAGTTTTTCTGTTAGATTTACGCTAGCAGATGTACTTGAGGCTGTCCATTATTGAAAAAGAAAAAAGCATAGAACAGAGCCTTAGGTAGCCGAAAATACAAGATTTACATGCTTATGTATTTTAAGAAGAAATATATCGTTAATAATCCATGCTACATTTTCTCTTTTCAATCTTAGTCAGAAAAAGATAAGGTTGGAAAGATATTAACATGAATGCTAACTTAATTTCTTCCCACCCCCTGCACTCAAGGCTTATTAACATGAATCCGCAAGAACCATCCTTTTCACACCTAGTCTATATTTCCGTACAAAAACATGTCATGTCGTCACTAGAATGATGGATGCTCACGGAATTATATCCCTACAACAAAAAATCCGATTTAAACCAAGCCTTAAGTAAAGCCAATAAACTTACTCGACTCTCCAGAAGCTTTTTCACACTATCTGCACATCCCTCGCACATCATACCCTAGCTCACAGACGCAACAAAATATAAGGGGGAAAGAGTTCAACCAAAAAAAAAAAAAAGATAAGTAAACTTCCAGAAAAAAACGCACAGCCCATACCTCAACATTGAGAACAACAACTTCAGGTGAGAGGGACGAAAGTTCACCAGCCCGTCGGGAATCGTCATCTCCAGAAGCAGCAGAGGCAGAAACGCGTCGGAAACGACAGCGTTTGGGAATGGCCAGCGCAGAAAATCTCCTCGGCGAGAAGGTAGAAGAGGCAGAAGAAGGAACAAGAAAGGAGAAGGAGGAGGCGAGAATGGTGAAGTTGGAAGGAAAGCATTTGAGTTGTGTCGAAGCGAAATGGTTCAGAGTTGAAATCGAAAGCGCCATTGACGTAATGGCGTAATTAGCAATGGTGGATGGTCCTCTTTCTCGTCAGGTCTACGCAGCCGCAGAGGTTACAAATATTGATGAATTTTGGGAAACGGATGCAATAAAAAGATTTTAATGGGCCGCTTTAGATGAATTAAACCAAACGACTAAAAGTCTAAGGGGGATGTTTGACAACTTCCAAATCATAATTTTAAAAGTATTTTTCTGCAAAATGAGACAAACTCCTCTACATATTTACTTCACAAACTGTAAAAACACTTCTGAAACCATGGTTTGGTTTCTATCCAAACACCCTCTGAAATGGATTAGTCACGGATCAACTCGCGGAGGCAGTGATTTTTTTTCTTCTTTTGGTCAGAAAGGAGGCAGTGATTTAATTAAGAGTCAATGTTGTAGTTGTACTTAACTATACTAAGCAGAACCTGATCATAATCATAGTTATAATAGTATAATTTAATTAAACTATATAAAAATATTTATATATAATCCTAAAAAAAGTAATGCTTAAATAAAGAAGATATTAATTTAAAGTTAATCTCTAAAAAGCACATGATAAAGCAAAATAGACAAAATATTGTAAATCCAACTTACTAGTACTTCTTTTTGTTCTTATTATAATGAGTGAAATAAATGACTATCTCTCTATTTTATCTAACTTATAGAAACCTTTCCTTTATTTTAAAAATATATATAATTTTTTTTTAAAATTAAAATGTATGTTATATGAATCTTTTTCATATTTTTGAAATTTTATTTCTATTCATCCATTTATTTGATTTTCAAACTTCTAATTTGAAAAAAATATCAACGTTATTTAAACATTTATATTTATAAAAAATAATTTTTGATACAACAAAAATAATTATAATACACGTGTTTTAAAACTTTTTAATATGTTATAAAATTTATTAATTTTGATCATATTATGGAATATATAATTTTAATTCTTCATAAAATATTGAAACTTAAGTTTTTTTTTCAAATGGCTAGAAAATATTTTAAATTATTATTTTTTATCAAATAATAAATTATATGAGTTTGAAATATTATTTAAATTATGTAAATTTATAATTTAATTTTTTTAAAAAAAAATTCTTCCAAACATTTATAACTTATTTAATTTGATCGCTAATATGCTTATCTAAAGAATTAATCAAATTTCTTTTAATTTTTTTATGTTTACATTAACTAAATTATTTAATTTTTTTGCTCAATATGATAAAAATATTAAACAAACAACAATTTGTAAAAATATAAAATAAAATTAAGTTAAATAAAGAAAAAATATTAAATTCTTTTAAATAGTTTTGTAGTCAAAATTTAGGAATTTAGTATTATGAGGGGTAAATTAGTAAGCAAAAAGTATTTTAGTATAAATTTTAATTAAAAAACATCTTTTAAAAGTATTTTTAACAGAATTAACAGTTTGGATATAAGTATATATTTTCAAAATAGAAGAAAATCTGTGTAATTAAGATAAAATGTAAGGGAGGTTAAAAAATTTTACTCTATTGTAATACATCTATTACAAGCAATTTTTGATCCTAAATATAAGTCATTGATTCACTCATTAATTACTGTTCTTTTTTCATTTTATCCTTATTATTAATTGGGGTTTAGTTTTTTTCCAAATAACCTCTTTGAACATCGTCTTTCAAGGGTAAACTTAAAAAAATTATTAATTTAGAATAAATTTAATGACTTAACTACCATTCTTTAACATGTGAGAGTTAATTAGAAATGCCCCCAATAAGGATCAAAGAGAATAGCTTTTTTTGCCTTTTTCACTCAAAACGACATCGTTTCAAGATAAGTGAAAATCTAATTTAGCTAATTGGTCCAAAATTCTTGATTGAATTAACTAGGAAAATGGTTCACCAATTACATTGATGCTATCCAAGTTAGATTTTTAAAATCATAAATTAAAGTATTAAACAAAACATTTCATCCATGAATAAGAACCAGTGTGTCTCTCCAGAAAGCAGGTGGTATATATGTTCACTGGTGTAATGTGTGTGATTTGAATTAAATGTCACCTTTTTAATCTAAAATATTACCGGTGCAAATATCTGTGGTGCATGTATTATATCACATAGAGAAATAGGTTCTGCTAAACTCCATCCCAAACTCTATAGTCTCTCTCTGCCCAAACCTACAAGTTGAACTAGAGTTATTTGCTGACATTTATGACTACAATCAAATAATGAAGGTCCTCCTTATGTTTATACGATTTTTAATTCTTCGAAAATTCACCACCTGATTTAATGAAGAAAATGTAACAATTTGCTGCAAATGAAGAAGTCTCTTGTGTAAAGAGAGGAAATATCTCGTTGCTGCACAGTAAAGCTTAATAGGTGGCTTTTCCCCTTCAAAACGTTACAATGGAGAAATAATGTAAACACTTTGCTTTCAATAATATGAATAATATCGCCCAATACAGTACTCAAAATATCCATAACAACTTAGGTTCTCAAACTTCAAACCATTTAAGTTCCAGTTAACTGTAAATGAGTGTTATGATACTTATTATTACAATAAGTATGGAAACTAGTTCCATATCAATTAACAAGTCTTTATCAAGGACTAAACCAACCTATACCTTGAACTAAGTCAAAATCATAGGAATACATATGACAACCCGAATAGTAATTTGGCTACACATGACAATATCCAACTATCAGAGCTTTTGTTGAAGAAGGATTCCCAACAAAAGTGCAGTTTTCCTCAATTCAGCCACACAAGAAGGCCATTGATTTTTCACCTTTTTGAGTTCTTGGCTTGCTTTTGTTTGGCCATCCACCATATAGGATTTGTCTTTCTTCACAGCCTCGTACTCATCCATGAACCCTATGGTGTCCAAAACATATTCCTTCTTTCTCCTTTGCAGAGATGACAGTTTGATTTCACAGTCTTCAAATTCTTTCTCTTTGCTTTTCAATTCAGCTTGCAGTCTGGTGATCTGCTCCTTCAATTCAATCATATAATCCTCAGTATTATGAATTTCAGACACAAGCATAGTAGCTGTATCCATCCTTTGAGAATGTTCTTCATCGATCCGCTTCTCTTTTTCTTGAAGCTTGGTGAATAAGTCAAGGTTATCAGCAGCTTGCTTGAAGGACGAGAGAATTCTTTGGATTTCTTGATGAAGAGAGTCTATTTTGCCTCTAATAAGGCCGTGAGAGGAAGGTTCTTCTTCAGAAAAATGGGTGGACAAGAACTTGAGTGCATTCTCAAGGCGATCAGTGTGTTCTTCTGAATTAGCTATCTGATGGAGATCCATTTTCAATGAGGATTCTATATCAAGAAAGGCCTTAGCCACCTTGCCATCTTCGAGAGCAGCAAGTTTGGAAATAGAAGGCAGGCCAACTTCCAAGTCGGAAGCATCCTTCATTATTCGAAGTAATCTAATAAGATCATCATCAATGGAGGTCTCTTTTTTACTTAACATAATTTGGCCCTGAAGCAAACGAAATGAAGCGTTAATTTGCAAAGTATCATATACAGATTACATGGGTACCAGTTGATGATCAAATTGTACTATTATAGCATTAGTATATGCCAGTTTTAAAGAATAAAATTAGATCCCAAAACTGATGCAATACAATGAAGACTTACTTGTGCAGATTGATCAGTAACAGCAGAGCTCCCTGATTCTGTTTCTATGTGAGTAGTTGAAGCTGCCACTTGAGGCTTTTTGGGAGAAGAGATTGAAGAGATCTAAGAGCATAGGAATAGCAAAGTTAATCTGAATGGAAATCACTAATGTATCAATAGTGCAAATATGTTAAAACTGAATATTTACCGGTGGAGAGGTCATTCCAGTAACAAATGGTGGAATCCATAATGCCATTTTGTTTGATGTTTCTTTGGAAGAACATTCATTGGTAGGTTCTTGAATTTGTTGAGGAGCTTTGTTGGAACTTCTACTTTCTTTAAGTGCTTGCTGATCACCCATTTCCCTCCCGCATAACTCCTAAGCAAAGGAATGAGTAAACAAGACATGAATTTAAAGCTAAAATTTTGAATGCAGCAAGCTTACCTTAGAAGTATCTAATGTAGAAGGTTTTCCAATTTTTGGTTTTGAATAATTTGAAGAACTTGCTTTGTCATATTTCTCTAGTGAAGGACCTTCTCTAAAAGTTGCCTTAAGATTCTGTACAACACCAAATTATCCCAAATGAACATCAAGATGAAAAAAGCGGCTGAAAGTTATGTCTTCTTATCATAAATTCAGCCCATACGAGGATTCAGGAAGCACAAGGTCATCTCTTTATTTCTTAACCTGCTAGATTCTGCACTCCCTTAGGATCTCTATATAAGTCACCTTCTCAAAAAAGATGACAGTCTCTTTTCTAAATCAATCACATTAGATAAAAAGATTAACAGTCAATTGCTGTATTTCAATTTTATTCTTTTTGCAATTTTCTATGAAAGAGGTTTCGTATGAGAAAGATGATTGTTTTTGAAGATGATGCATACTTAATAAATATAAATTGATTTTTTTTCCTTTTACAATTTGTTGGTATCTTAAATCTGATTTAATACGTCTACTAATAGTGTCAACTTTAATAACCGGTCGTGCATTAGAGGCTCTTAACAACTCCTATCCATAAAACAAAATCATTACCGTTAAAGACATTTCCGCTTCCACAATGCTACTTGCTTAACTGGGGGAAAAAAATCAGTGTATATTACATCAATGAAGGGATTGATTGTAGAATAACCCTTACCATCTCTGAATTAGATGATGGAGTTGTAAAGAGTTTTTCTTCAACAATTTCATTTGCTGATGCATTGGTAATCTATGTAGCCCATAAAATATCAGTAAGTTACCATAAAAAGTTCAGATAATGAAGAAGCATGTCATGTCGTATATTAATTTAAAGAGAAGCTATACGTTTGCTGGTCTGAGTCCCTATTATTATAGAATAACATAATGTACATACCTTTCTCGAATTTGGCAATGAAGTTAATATATACTATATTTAAAATACGCACCATTTGCTTCATAGAAAAGGGAATTACTAGTTGATTATCAAATTTTTCTATTCTAACATTAGCATATGCCAGCTTTAAAGAACAAATTCCATTCCCAATTGGTGCAATAAAATGAAGGCTTACTTGTGCAGATTGATTAGTGATAGTAGAGTTCCCTGATTCTATTTTCACGTGAGCAGCTGAAGTTTCATTTTGAGGCTTTTTTGGAGAACAGATTGAAGAGATCTAAGAGAATAGAAATATAGAAGTTAATCTGAATGAGAATCAATAATGTATCAATAATGCAGATATATTGAAAACCAAATATTTACCAGAGGAGATTTCATTCTAGTAACGGATTCTGGAATCATCAATGCCATTTCGTTTGATGTTTCTTTGGAAGGGCATTCATTAGTGGTTTCTTCAACTCTTTGAGGAGCTTTATGCGAGCTTCTACTTTCACCAAGTGCTTGTTGATCACCTATTGATTCCTTTTCACATAACTCCTGAGGAAAGGAATAATTAAGCAACAAGTGATATATTTAAAGCAAAAAACTAATGAAACAAGCCTACCTTTCTAAAAACTAATGTGCCTAGATTTGAGATTGTTAGCTCCGACTGAGTTGGTGAATTTACATTGTAAACCAAATTATGCTGAATGAACATAAAAATGTAAAAACTATCACAAGCTTATGTCATTTAGCAGCTAACTCAACCCATATCAGGAAGGACTATATAGCAGATACCGTTTGTGACGTATTACTTAGTTCTGACTTCATGATTTAATATGCTTTTCTAGCTTCCTCTTATTTTGGTACCTTCTTGAATACTTGGCTCTGTTTGTTTCTTAAATTTGTTTTAATTAGATTACCCATAGCGTCAACTTTGATAAATATACAAGTGCTAAAGCATTTGGTGAGAAAAGACTCTTACCCTATTAGCCTTTGATGGTGGAGTTGCTGCTGTATTTGAAGTAGGAAGTTGTTCTTCAACAATTTCATTTGTTGATACCTTAGTGTTCTGTGTAGTTTATAAAATATGAATAAGTTGTTAAGGAAGTTCAATTAACCAAGTCTTTTATTAATAGAGGAAAAAGCTCAACGAAAATAGTACAAAATTATTACTATTATAAGACATTTTCACTTCTACATTGCTGCATGTATAACTGGAAAAAAAAAAAGACTAAGTGTCTGTGTATATATAAAACGGTGAAAGTATTAATTAATAGAGAATAACGCTTACCACATCTGAGTTAGATGATAGAGTTGTAGAGGGCTTTTCTTCAACAATTTCATTTCCTGATGTGTTGGCACTCTACATAGCCCATAAATTATGAATATATCAGTTTCTAAGAGGGTTAAAATAATTAAGAAGCATATCATATATTAATTAAAAGAGAAATTGTTTGTTGATCTGGGTCATTATTGTCATAGAAAAGCATAATGTACACACTTCTATAAAATTTGACGAATTTGTGGTGCCTTTTTTAGCAATCTCCTTTGATAATTTCTTGCTCTAAACATAAACAAATTGTATAATAAAAAGAAGATAAACTGAGCTTTGATGTTATTAGTAAATATAATAAATTAAATCTCATCACACAACATGAAAGAAATATCTTTATTTATTTGGAATAAATGGATAAGAAAATGAGGTATGAGAGAATTCATTAGTAAGTTTCTTAAGTATGCTTAGTCATAGGAAAGTATAAACAGGTACCTTTCCAAAATTTGGAGAATCGTTGCTCTGTTGGGCAATTGCTGAGCCATTTCCAACATCTTGTGATCCCTCTTCCTCAATCTGAACAATAATAGAATATATATATATATATATATATATGTATTAGCTTACTATTAGAGTCAGCTTTGATTCCTAGACGTGCATCAGCTACTCGTACAAACACTGTATAAACTAAAAACAAAATCATTATTGTTAAGTTCTTTCCACTTCTGCATTGCTACATAACTGAAAGATGATCAACGAAAATACAAGTGAAAGCATTTGTCAACGAACGAGTCCCACAATATTTGAATCAGATAACGAAGTTGTTGCTGCTGTATTAGAAAATAACTTGTGTTGAAAATTGAGTTGCTAGAAAAGTTCAGTTCATAAAGAAGCAAATCATACATTTATTGAGAGAGAAACCTTTTTTCCCTAATGAGCCTGAGTCATTATTGTGAAGCATAAGTTAGTACCTCTGTCAAATTTGGTGGACTACTTTTCTGCTTTTGTATTGCGGAGTCTTTTTCAACGGCCTCCTTGGATGCCTCTTCACTCTAAACAATCAATCACAAAAAAAAATATATATATATAAAGAGAGATAAATTGAGTTGAAGTGTCCAATAAACTTTGTATATCCTGGCCCACAAAGAAGAAAAAACCGTTCTAGATTTATTAACAGCCTGCTAAAATTTGGGACAGAGGGAGAAGACAAGTGAGAAATAAATTTGTTAGCTTCTTCAGAGTTTGTTGATTATAGAAAAGTATAATGTATGTACATCAGCTTGGTCTTGAGTACTACTGCTCTGTTCCGATATTGTATTGTCTCTCTCACGAGCTCCCTTTGATTCTTCTTCTCTCCTCTAAGCAATGATAATAAAGAAATTAACGAATTGAAGTCATCAAGAAACATAGCAATCTTAGTCCCCAAAATAAGAAAGTAGGAGAACTATTGAATTTCTACCAAAATTAGTAGAAGTCTAGCACTAACCTTGTAAGCCCATTTGTGAATAATATGGCGTGTGAAGCTGAAGTCACGGTCATCTACAAAGTTTATCGTTTCTTGTGGTGACGAATATTTGAGATAATCAAATACTGCGCAAGCAAAACCACAATTTCATTATTATTAATGTGAGAAGAAATCATATAGAGCATTTAGTGATTGCGCTTAACTATGTATATGTGAATACTTACTCTAAGAGGAGCTGACATTAGTTGAAGGGATATTGTTACAATCTTGCACAAGACGGATTTTCATGGTTTGGAAATCAATTCCTTGATAGATAGTCTGAAGACTTGGTAGATTTACCAGTCTTATTGCAAGTAAATTTGGAAGGACATCCTTGATGACCAACTCTTGTGGGGCGCCCTGCTTCCATTCAAATACTTGCGCAAGCTCAGGAGCATCTTCTATCTCCAACAGCAAGAGACATGGAAGTTTAGCACATGTGGAGATAGAGAATAAGCATTTCAAATTCTTGCAGTGCTTTACTCGAATACTGCATAGCCTTGGGAAACATGGTTGATGCAGATCCAAAGGATTTTGTTGATTCTCTTCATTATCCTCAATTATGCTCACCAGCTCTTCACAGTCTGATATAAATAGCCTTCTCAATTCCGGTATGCTTCTTGTGGTAGATGCAGATAGTATGAACTTCAACTGTTTGCATCCTACAAATGCTAGCCCGGAAAGGTTCCGGAAGCTCAAAGAGTTTTTAGATCCCACGTATATGTCACTTAAATCAGGTAACTCTTGCAAGTTCGAAAGTGCCTTACCTTTCTCCTTGAAAGATAATGCCTGTAAGCATACAATTGAGATATGTCAGTATTAAAGAGTGTCTTTAGTTGATTGATTATAAACTAGAGAAGCAAACTAGAAAGAGATTTACCTTTCTCCTTGAGAGATCTTCTTGTCTTTTGTGTCCACCAACCAAGAAATCTATAAAACTTTGGGCAAGCTGTAGGCATCCTTCAATTCTAATATATTTTAGATGTAATACCTCCACGTAATAGTTTTCTGTGCAAATACTAACCATATTTGGTAAATCTACAAGGTATATTGTCTTCAAGGCTGGGAGATTAAATTTACTCTGAACATTATGATTCTGATCAGCATGACATTCTCGAAATACATATTTCATCTTTTCTGCCTTCTCGATGCTCACAGATCCCAACTCCTTAAAGTCTTTTGAATAAAAAGCTGGGAATACATATTCCAAATTGTTACAGCTCCAAACACGAATTTGCTGTAAGTTGGGAAAGATAGAGTGCACATTCATATGACCCTGACTATTAGCCCCATCGTCTGTTATTATATGTTCCAGCATGTCACACTCCTTGACATACAATGTTTCCAAGAACTTCAGTGATGAGGCAATGGGTATGGTAAAGAGTGACGTTATCTTGGAAAGGCCAGTTATCTCAATCTTTCTCAAATTGGATTGATATAACGGTGGTGGTAAATATCCGTGAGCTGTACTTGGCACATGCTTTGCTTTCGATGCCTTGCTTAAATACAAACATGTGAATTCCATTTTTCCTTTTTCCTGGTAAACACATATAAATTCTTCTTCAATAAACTAATAAAAAAACGTTTTAATATGTTGTTATATTTTAAAAATAGAACGTATTTTTTTTTTGTTCTATACAGAACTTCCGAAATCAACGAAGAATTCAACAAAAATTTTATTTAGCTTTTCTAACAATTTATATATACCTAAATATTTTTAACTTCTCCCCCAATTTTTCTCATTTTGTAAACAAAAGAAATGCTCTCCTTCAATATAAATTAAGTTCAAACTGAAATTTCCACCTTTTGCTTTTTCTATTCTTTTCTATTTAAACAAAAAATTTTTGCAAATAATGACCCTAAAAAATATAAAATTGCGATATGGATTCTTCAAATCCTAAAATTGTTGCAAGCACTGAGTCTTAAGTATAAATTAGCAAATATTATATAAAAGATCAAATTGCCCTCCTATTATTTGGAATACTTGAATTGTCATTTGGAATACTTAATTTGTAATTTTTAATACTGCACTTATTATTTTGTAGTACAGACTTGTTATTTGAAATAATTAACTTGTAATTTTAAATACCATGCTTATTATTCCCAATAGTTCACTTGCTTTTTCCAACAGGAGGACAACTTGGCCTTTTACACAATATTTTCTAATTCATATTTAAGATTGAGTCCCTAACAATAACATTTTCAATTCAAAAATCCAAATTGCAATTTTATATTTTTCAAAGTCTTTATTTGCGATTTTTCCTTTAAACAATTACCTAGAAGAAAAAATTACATATTTTAATCCATATGACATCAGCTTCTATTATAAAAATCATTAAGAATGTAAATTTCAACATTTTAAATACTTCTGTAAATGAAAAAGTAAAATAATGAGAAAAAACTGAACAATATAAATGTCTTAAAATGGAAGTCAGATGTGAAAAAATAACCTACAAATAACATAAGACATATTTTTGGACAAGCCATCAAAATCAATAACATATGCGTCTATACACACACAAAAAGCTACCACAAGTAGAAATCTTCACAACATAATAAATTTTATCTACTTAAATATTCACAGAATAAAAAAACTAGTGGGAAGAGGTTTACCTTTTCCTTTGAGAGATGGTCTCTTTTTTGCACATCAATGGGTAAACCCATAACATTATTTATGAGAAGTTTTGGGCAGTTTTTCAAACTTATATCTTGTAGAGATATTGTCTTCATAGAATACTTTTTGGTGCAGATACTCATCATATTTGGCACATCATGAAGGCTTAGTGTTTTGAGATCTAGGAGATTAAGTTCAATATGAACATTATGCCTTAGATTGGAATGACAATTTCCAAACACATATTTCAACTTTTCAGCATTGAAGACTTTAACCTGCTTTAAGTTGGAAAAGATATAACAATCATTCATATGATTGTGAACATGCCCCTCATCTGTGACTATATGCTCCAGTTCACCACAGCTACTGATTGTCAATTCTTCTAACAATTTCAATGATGAGGCAATGGATAGGGTAAGAAGTGACTTCAACTTAGAAAATCCCTCTAGTCTTATCTTTCTCAGATTCTTGTATGGATATAATGGAAGTGTAAAAAGTCCACCGGCTCTATCGAGATGTTTCTCCTTTAATGCCTAAGTTACATTCAAGTATTTGTTAGCATGTCATTGCATTACAAAATTACAATCATAGCAACCAAGAAGAGTTAGAGATAAGTACCTGAGTAAGGTTCAGCTGATTAGCCTTGGAGAAAGATGGTTCATTGATACTAAAGGCACTTGCTTTTGAAGATAAACAGCACAGAGGGCCCCATGATTTCTGCACTTGGGAAGGCTGTGGGAGATAATATTCTGGATATATGTTGATGAATTTTGGTACGTTTGCAATTTTCATTTCTTTTAGCAGGGGGAGTATGATTTCTTTTTCTAGTTGATACATTCCTTCCTCCTCTAAACACTGTTGAAATATGTATTTTAGCTTATTACAACCATGGATTTTCAAACTTTCTAGCTCTTTGCAAGGAAAAATTGGCAATATAAATTCCAAGTCATGACATTTTTCAATCTCGAGAACCTTCAATTTCGAGAACATTGAGAGATGGATCTTTTGAGTAGGATCTTGATCATCATCCACTTTCTGCTTTCTCCATCTCTCATCATCAATTATTAGGCATTTCAGCTTTGAGCACCCTCTTATGTATAAATTTTCCAACTGCCTTAGACTTTGAGCTGTGGATGGATGGAAAAGACATGTCATCGAACAATCATTTAACTCTATAGACTTCAAGCTACTTAGCTCTAGCTTGCCCTTCAATAATGTGCCATCTAGTTCAGGACAACAACTTAAGTATAGCTTCTCTAGTTGCTTGAGAAAGTCATTAGGAAAAACACCACGACATAATTCCCTCACACGCATGTTATAAAGTCGCAGCTCAACTAAATTGGAGAAGATCGTTGCATCAGGTTGAACTCCACTTGTATTGATGAGGCATTGTATTGCAGGCCAAGATTTCAAAGAAAGCCTAAGTAAGCCATTCATGCCTTCATCTTCTTTAGGATAAACCATATCAGGAACAAGATTTGTCCATCTTGTTTCATTACATTCTGTTAGCTCGAGAATCTCTGCTCTTGCTGCCAAGGATTTGACTGTGCTTTCAGACAATATCCCTTTTAACTTGGTTGAATTGAAATATCTTTTTGTTGAAGCATCCAATTGAAAAGAACGCTCGTAGAAATAGTCGCCTTCTATATGATATATTCCAAATTCTTGATGAAGATCTATAATTTTAGAAGGCTCTGCATCATTTTTAAGAGTGTCTTCATTTGAAACATAATACAATGCTTCAAGTTTCAAGCATCTCCCAATCACTTCAAATGGGTTATTCTTTTCGATTGAACAATCTACCAAGCCTAGCAACATCAGTTTCTCCAGTTGGCTAACTTCATTTGGCAATTCACTAATTGAACAATTTGTCAATTCAAGAGTCTGGAGTTTTTTTAGGTTTTGCAAAATAGATATATCACCTAACTTCCAATTTGTTAGGGACAGTGTTTGGATATTTTCAAGTGAATGAATTGATTTTGGTAGTGACAAGGCCAATGTTCTCCCCAACTCAACCTTGGAATACAAAAGCAAAACTTTAAGTCCCTCCATGTCTCCAAAGAATGTGTCAGGAACTTCCAAAGAATGATTTGCATTTATCCATACTAAAAGAACCTCAAGATTTTTGCCCTCAAAAGAGTTGGAAAAGTCATCTATCATCCAGGATGAATATTTTATATTCTCCTTTAATTTACTTTTAGAATCCATGATTATTTGAATCTTTTCATCTCCTATTTGTTGGGCCACCTCATGAATCACATCGTGCATCTTTACACATCCTTCTTTTGTAGTCAACAATAAAGTAGAATGTACGAGTGCGGTTTTGATTAAAAGCACTTCACCTCTAGCTTTGCAATAGCTGCCAACATTTTTACAAAGCCCTATACCTATAGCAATTCTGCTTAAAAGCTCTATAGGTATTTCGTAAGCTCTTGGGAATAAAGAACATATCAGGATGAGATCCCGGGCTCCTGTATCTTGATGGTCGAAGCTCATTTTCAAGGAATTATAAAACTTTTTCATTTCTTCATCAATATTTTCATGCCTTAAGGATGAATTTTTTTCCGTTACTGCAAAAGTATCCTCCCATTCATTTGGATCACAATTTCTGAAGGTTCTTGCAACTGCTACAATTACAACTGGTAAGTTTCCACACTCAATCACAACTTTTGATGCTAGCAACTTCAATTTATTAGGACAATCCTTCCCATTTTCAGTGGCGTGATGTAGGAAAAGATTCACTGCATCTTCCTCAGGTAAGAGCCCTAGTTTAACAGTCTTTTGGCAGCTCATTCTTCTACAAATGGTCTCATAACGTGTGGTTAGCAAAACACAACACCGGCCCTGAGTATGGATGCCATGGTGAATCCCTATGTTCTCAAGTTTGAGCTCTTCCCAGACATCATCAAGTATTATAAGTACACTACCAGCATTAGTGATTCTGATCCATATTTGTTCTGCATGTGTTAAATTGTTGCCATCCTCCAACTTCAACTCTAATTTTTTTGCAATTTCATCTCGAATCTTCTTTTCGTCAACAGGATTAGGCACTTCAATGAAGACAACTTTATCAAATGCCTTTGAATTTTCAAATTCCTTCCCAACTGCTTTTGCCATTGTGGTTTTCCCTGATCCTCCCATTGCTTGCAATCCAATCCTATGTATATTGTTATTTTTCAGCTCCTTCCTAAGTCGTTCATAATCTAAGCTTCTACTCTTAAAATGCATAAACTCTTGTGAATAGAACTCCATGCCTGGACGTCCAGCTGCATGTGCAACTTGTGAGAAGTTCTCAGCTTTGTCCATTATTGTTGGAATCTCTTCCATGATGTGGTCTAATTTCTTCGCCAGTGAATACTGTGAAAACCAATCAGTACAGAAACCAAGCCATTTCTTTGGTCTTGTTTCTTGCTGAATGAGGTTGTTGGCTTTTTGAACCCAATGCTTAACTAAAGGGTCAATTTGAGTCTCATTTCTTCGTTTGGCTTCTTTTATCTTCATGTCAACACTCTCCACTGCAGCTGACAATTCTCCTTTTTTCTCTTCAAATTCAGCTGCATAACTCTTGTAACAACACAAATATGGAAATTCCTTTGTTACTTTATCTACCAATATATCAGTACATTTTGCTGCAGCAGCACTACTGGCAGCAGCCTCCGCCATCTACCATACATAATGAGATTACAATTACAAAAACAAGGTCATATCATGATATCTCAGGCACAACTATGCTATGATCCAATATTTAGCATAAAAACAAATCATAGTAATCAAAATCTTAGTACTTGTATAGTGCACAAAATTTCGCAACCTCTATATTTTGGATGAAACAATCCATTATAAATATGACAGGAAAGTTAGTTTAGCCTCAGAAGAAAAGTTTGATTTATAAGTCTAAAGAGCTCTCTCTTCTAATAAGTTATTGTAGTCTTTTAGAATGTGTCATGGTGGGTTGACACGAAAAAATCTGACGTCATTATAAATTAGAAAGAAAAAGGTGATGAGAATTAAAAATATATAAATATATGTATTTGTTTCTTTTGTCAGTTTATATAGTAGGTTGAAATGGAAATATCCAATAATATTAACATTTTCTACCGTAATAAATAAATTTATTATGTTAGCATAATGTCAGAACTTATTGCTACAGACCACAAATCAAAAATTGGAAAACTCAAAACTCAAAAATCATAAATCTTATTGGTTTCTCCATAAGCCACACCTATAGAATGCCATTGCAAATAATTTGATTTCCGCATATGACTCTAAATTTTACAGTAAAATACTTCAACCTATAATTTATTACATTTTGTCTTGATCACACGATTTTCCATAATCTATTGTGATAGCATACCCTTAAATTTCAAAAGATACTTTTTAATTAAAATACTTTTGTTTACTAGTTTACATCACGGTCCTAAATTTTCAATTTTGGCTAAAATATTTTTAAAGAATTTAAAATTTTTCCCTTTTCCTTGATTTTTTTTATTTACTTTGTAAAAATAATGTTCAATGTTTTCATCATGTTAGAAAAGATACTTAAATAATTTAGTTAATGATTAATATCATCTTTAGTTGCAAAAATTTGATCTCATTTTGGTTTCAATTTGGTCCTGAAAGTTTGAAGGGAAAATCCCAAAAAAAGTCCTTGGAATATGGGAAATTCTACATTGGGTCCTGAAATTTCAGAAATGACAAAATGGGTCAGTGACCCAATGTGTCATTTGTCAAATTAAGAGAAATTGAAAACTTTGCCCTCATTTGCATTCATTTACTACAATGATTCAAGAAATCACTATAAGGGTTTAGGTGTTATCTAAATTCGTGTAGCGAATAACTACTCACTTTTTCATAGTCAGGTGTCTTGTTATTAACTACAACTAATTTTGTAATCACTAAAATAATGTAAGTATTACCTAGATTTGTGTAGAGAATAACTACTTATTTTTCATAGTTAGGTATCTTATTATTATCAAGTACCTTATTATTAACTACAACTAATCTTATAATCACTAGAACAATGTAAGCATTACCTAGATTTGTTTAGATAATAACTACTCACTTGCTTAACCAAGGGTAAAATTGTCAATTCGCCTTAATTTCACAAATGACAGATTGGGTCAATGACCCATTCTGTCATTTTCAAAATTTAAGGACCCAATTTGGGATTTTGCATATTCCAAGGGCTTTTTTTGGGATTTTCCCAAGTTTGAAACTAGTGATTTTGATTTCTGAAATTTAACTTTGTTTTGATCCGCTGACAGATTTTTTGTTTCTGGAACAATGGTTTTTGGTTAATGAACGTATGAACTTTCAGAAACTAAAATTAAAATAAGATGAAATTTTAAAAACTAAAAATGATATTTACCCTTTACTTAATATATACATGAAAAAACTTGATTGAAAATTTCATTAATTTTTGAAATAAATATATAACTGACTAAGCATGTTTATAAGTGTTTGTAACTAAAGCTTTGTTAAAAATCTTATATTTTAAATTTAAATTATTTATATAATCTCCCAACCCTGCATCATTTATAATTATAATATATGATGAAGAAATATGTGTTTGAAATATTTTTTAGCCATTATTTGGAAAAAACCTCAATAAATAAGTTCTAATACATGTGATGAAAAATTAAAATTTAAAAGTTTATAATATAATCAAAATTAACTTTATAACATATTAGAAATAGTTTTTTGACAAATATAATATAAATATTCAAATAATTTTTATGTTAAGGAGGTGTATTTTTGTCAAAACAAAATTTTAAGAGTCAAACTTAACAGAGAACTAACATTTGGATAAATGAAAATGGAATATCGGTTATATAAAAAAGATTAGCATATAATTTAATTTCAAAGAATGTTCATACACAATTTTAAAAAATGAAAGGTTTTTATAATTTAAGTAAAACAATTATGTCTCCAGTACTCTCGTGGTCACAATGGCTTGGAAGGATGAGAGGGAGGAACGGGATAATTAGTGATGGAACAACGAAGAAAAGCGTTCCTTTAATAAATCCACTGAGAAATAGGAATTGATAATTTTGAGCATTTTCATTACTAAATATTTTATAATAGAATTAGTGATGCATTACTGATAGATTGTTTGATAGCATAATTATGTTGTTAATTTTAATCATGAAATTTGAAACAGAAGAAAATTGGGTTGTTAAAGGCGTTGATTTGGAAACTCATAATATCAATATTATGAAATTCTATGCTTACTTCTTGACTCTTGTCCAAGTATTTCAAACTCTATGATAGGAAGGAGCTTCTTACTTCTTGCTTTGACCCTAATAAAAAAGCAACATTAATCCAAATTTCAGAGAAAAATTAAGGGAATGATAACCTAAATTGTAAAGACAAAAATTTAGATAATACTTGGGAAAATTTGAGAAAAATTTCTTCATTGAAAATTTTATTAGTGAGGAGGACCTGAATCAAAATATCAGTATCATATGTGCTGCAAAGTCCTGATATTTTCTGTGTACAAAAATCTATCAACTTCTTATCACTAGTAAAGTTTTTAAAAGGAGATTTTTCTCTTGCTTTTTATAAAAGCAATCATGTTTTTTAATAGCAAGAATGTCTCTAATCAACAGTGATTGAGAAAATTGGTGCAGAAGGCAACTAATTAAAGATGTTAGAATATTAGTGGAAAAAGAAAGAAAATACATTTAAGAGTTTCTTCCCATTTTTAATTATCTAACGAAAAAAAAACGATTTTGTCCCGAAAGATACCCTTGAAAACCTATTAGATGTTTGTTTAAACTTTTAAAAACAAATAAAATAAAATAAAAACTCATTCGTTTTTTCGTTAGCAGATAAAAAGTGCTTTTTATTATTGTAATAATTGTAAAACAACTTCTACTTTTATAAGCACAATAAATCACTTTTTAAACCGTCGAAAATTACTTTGAGAAACTCAAAGTAACATGCTCTTTAATTATTCAATTTAAATAAAATCTCAATGATTAAAAAAATAATCTGGCTTGTTGATAAATTTTTTTTAATTGTGATTTTTACGGCCTTTTTTTTTCGTCACACAGCCTAGCTTAAATCATTGATGATAAAAACACAAAAACATGCAAGCAATTGATTTTTTTGTTCCTATAGTGAGGTAAATAAGTAAATATAGAAAGTACAAAGAGCCGTATTGTTCCCAAATAGCAGAAGATGCAGTTAATTTTATAATAAAAACATACATAACCCAATGTAGTTTGTAATTTAAGAAAGGCCAAAGCATAGATCATTTAACTTTGTTCAAGATTTCAATTTGATTCTTTAACTTTAAAAAGTAAACTTTTAATCTTTTAACCGTAATTTTTTTAAAAAAATAATGACATTAAGACTTAAATGTTGATAAAATATTATCAAATACTAACATTTAAGTTTAATTTTCAAACCATTCATAATTATTACAAAAAATCATTATTAAACCTAATAATTTTGGGATTAAATGGCCAAATGTATGCTTTTTAAAATTAAGTGATCAAATTAAAACCTTATACAAAGTTAAATGACCAAATATATATTTTAGCCTTTGAAAAATCTACTATAGAAGTTTCCATGAATAAATGAAATCTACGACCAAAACTATGCGTATACTAACCTGTGAATAGGAACTGTTCAAGTATGCCTCACGTGGCCAATCAAGATCTAAGAAATAAAAGCGAGTTAAAACCAAAAAAAAAAAAAGGATGTTTGAGAGAAAATAAAGTTGGGAAAGAAAAAAAAGCAGCTTCCTTCAATAGACAAACTCTGAAACAGAACACAAACCCTAAAAAAAAATTTTCCCCTTTGTTTTCTTTAAATGCAAAGGAGAAAAGCAACTCAAACCAGAAGAACAGAGCATCAAAAGATTTTTAAGATTAAAGAGAGAAATGAGAGCGAGAATAGAGGAAGAGCACCAAATTGCAGAAAGCACAAGCAAAAAGTACAATAAGTGGCTACTGATGATTGATGAACATTTTTATTTACAGTCGTATCAGTCATATTATCAAGGTTTCTCCGAATGAGACCAAATTCATGTGGAAAATTTGAGCCTTCTTTGGAAAAATGGGAAAGCGAAGTCATGATTATGCATGGCTCAATAATTGATCTTTTTGGTAGCCAGCCACCGCGACTGGCGGGCCTCTCTGTTTATTATACTTTCAAACATCTAATTAACTAATTTAAGTAAATTAAAGATGTAAATTGAATTAATAAATATGACATATTTTTTTAGAACACCCTAATTATCTTCCTTAATTCACTCATTCCTTCTCCCAATATGGTTAATTTAGGAAACAATTGACAATCATGCAAAATAAGTCTCACACATATGACTAACATCAACTCTCAAATTAGATTTTATATTAAGGAGTGGAAGGATATTTTATTTTTGTCTCCCTATGAGATAATGCCAGATTAATTTTATTTTATTTATTATTTATTATTTTATTATTTTAGAGGTGAATTTAGGATAATTAGGCTTTACCCTATATTTGATAGGACGAAAATGGAAAGAAGAAGAGGGGAGAAAAAATTTTCACAAATTCAATTTAAAAAATTAAACAAGTGAGGTTATAAAATTTTGATAAAGAAAAAATGTAAAATAAAAGAGTAATAAAACTTAATTAAAAGCTTTTACCCCATTTTATCAATTTTTTAAATTAAGCTCATCAAATTTTTCTTTCCCTTTCCTCTTTTTCATTTTCCTCGTATGCCTTAAAAGAAAAAGGAGTCCTGTGTTCAGTCCTTTTATTTATTTATTTATTTTTTATCAGAAGTCGTTTTATCTTGTATAAGGAAAAATGAGTCATTTGGTGTGAAATGAACTGTAACATATTAAAGTCTACTTACAAGTCAAGCTTTCAATGAATTAAATTATTTCATGGGTTTTTGAGCTTATACAGTTTTTTTTTTTTTTTTGACCGGAGAGCTTATACAGTTCAATGATAATGAAAAGATGATTCTTAAATTGATAATGCTGCTGCTACTTTTTTATGATTCTTAAATTGACAATGCTACTCTTTTCTTTTTTGTGAACTTCCCTTTAACGGGACCCCTTTTTAATCTTTGCATAGTTATTTGTTATACAGCCCAGAACTCTACTATGTCGACGTGCCTAATTTTTTTTTTTTCAATTGTTAAAAAAACTTTGGTCAATTTTTCTATAATTATAATATCAAGTTTTCCACCGCATTTTGTCATGTGTCTTTTTTCTAATTTTTCCATAGAACGATTTAACGCTAATTTTACATGGAAAAAAAATCATGTATGATTAGAAAATTTAATATAATGATTACAAGTAGTTTTATCTAAATAATCTCCTCTTATAGCGATTATTTATCTTCATATGAATATATGCAGAATAACATAACCAACCAAACTTAAAAGTTATATCCACCACCTGTATTATTTTCCTTTACCCATTGTTACAATTTATAACAAGTTCAAGGCAACTAGCAAGTCTCCCCCAAAACCTAAATTCCTCTCCCAAGCATGAATGATTTAAATAATTTTTTAGTTTTTTCCCAAGATAAATGTTTAAATAATTTTTTATATTAAAGAGGGGTATTTTTTGTCAAAAGAAAATTTTAAGAGTCAAATTTAACAGTCAACTAACCAACGTTTAGATGGATATAAATAGAATCTCAAATATATTAAAACAAGTTTGTGTAACATATATTTTAATTTAAAAAAATACTTATGTACAATTTTAAAAATGAAGGAGAAGTTTTTATAATCTACATAAAACAAAGGGATAGCTATATGCATCTTAGCAGCGATTTTCCTTGGTCACAACAAGAGTTTTGCTTTTTTCATTTTTATCTCCCCTCCTCCCTTGGTTGTCACCATAGCTAGACTGAGGGAAGGAAGGCGTAAGATGGAGGGAGGGGTTTCCATTGGATGAAGGATAGATAGTCATGAAATTGATGACGGAATATTTTTATTTCATAACAAGTATTTTAGCGATAACAATTGGAGGTGGAATAAAATTGGTTACAAAATAGGAATAGGTCATTTTCAAAGTTAGCAATGAGCTTTTACATGTCAATCATTTACAGAATTAGTGATAAATTATGGACAATTGTTGCAACAGAATAATACTATCAACAATTTTAATCATAAAATTAGTGATAGAATAAAATTTGGTCACTAAATTTTATTAACTCCAATATTTAATATACAGCTTAGTTAGAGATTTAATATGATTATAAATATAATATTTTAATTTATTTTGTTTTTTATATTTATCTATTTTGTTCCAAAGTAATCTTTATGATAATTACAAGAATTATTTCAATACATTAATTAATAAATATATTATAAATAATTAATTTTTTTAATATTCATAAATTAATTGTTTAGGTCTGGACAAAACACAAAGGTTGGAGGACTCATAATATCAAAGTCGTGAAATTGTACACCTACCTCTTGTCCACGTATTTCTAACCCTTCGGTCGGAGAGGGGCCTTCTTTTTTCCTTCTTGTTTTGACTCTAATAAAAAGACAACATATTGATTCAAATGTTGAGAAAAATTAAGGAAATAACCTGCGTTGTAATGACATAAAAAGTTAAAATAAAAATAATCACGTGAAAATTGGATATAATCATGTCCGAATTTCAAAGCGGAGGGTAGAAATACTTGCCTCTTATATTTCCTCAGGTTTCAACGCCCCTCGGCTTCCACGATGCGTTTTGCCCTTTTTAACAATAAATGAAGAGAAAGAATAACAGCAACGACTGATGGATAGGTACCCTGTTGAATTTTTTTTTTTTTTTAGGTAAACCAGAACCAGAAGAACAGCAGAAACTTTAGTAACTGGAGAGGGAAAAAAATCAAAACAGGAATTCAAGTAGAACACACAATTTTGTTTCTTTTTTTTTAAAGAAAAACAAATAAAGAGAACTGAAAAGAAGAGCGCACAATTTTTTTTATGCCACTGTCTTCTTCTGTTTTTTTCCCCCTTTTTTCTTGTTTAACACTAAATGAAGAGAGAGAAAAACAGCGACGCTCTGTTGAAGGATGGGTACCCAGAGCAATTTTTTTTTTCGGTTTAAAAAAATCAGAAGCAGAAGAAGAGCAGAAACTACAGTGACGGGAGAGCCCGCGATTTTCTTTGGTTTTCTTCTTCTTCTTTTTTTTTTTTTAAATACAGAAGAAGAATGATTGATGGAAGTAGAGATGAAAGTGAAATGAGAGGATCGAAGTACAGAGGAGGAGGGCACACAAAGTGTTAAAGGCGAAGCACTAGAGAGAAACGATCAAAAGGAAGGATCCAAACCCAAACAAGAAGATCGTCGAAGAAGATCAGAGACAATTTTTTTCTTCTTTTCTTTTTTAAAGATACAAAGAAAAATAACTGAAATGCAGAGCACACAATTTTTTTCTTTTTTTTACTTTTTTGATTTTCGAACAAAGAAGAAGAAGAAAGGACCTAAAAACAGAGAAGCAAAGGAAGCAGAGCGTTGAAGATGAAGAACAAGAAAGGAAGGATCCAACCACAAACAAGAAGATCGCAGAAGAAGAAGAAAAACAACAACAGAAACTAGTGGGACTGATGATGATGATCACAACCGAAACGGAACGAACACACAAATTGGTGAGAGGAATCCAAACTGCAGAACAGTGGTGATTTCGTGAACACAGCGAGGCTATCGGCTCAAATAGACCCTAACAAACAGTGGAAGTCGGTGGATGTGAGTCCTATTCAACACACAGTACAAATTGAATTTTATTCAAACCAAAAGGAGAGTAACTGCAATAAGCGGATGATTAAGTAGATTATTGAAAAAGTAGCTTATAAAAAATAACGCTTTCTTTTTTATTGCTGGAGCCAACATTACTACTGTTAGGTCGTGTTTAGACGGCAATTCTTACACAATTTGATTGGATATATTTTAAAATACATAAGAGATACTTTTATAGACAACTCTCGAACAGAAGCTAGAATTCTAAGGGTCCGTTTGGATCAGCGATTGAAAAAGTAGCTTATAAAAAGTGAAGTTGGGTAAAAGCTAAGTTGAATAAGTTGAATTGTGTTTGAATTGGAGTTCAGAAAAGCTAGTTTGTAAAAGTAAGATTGGTAAAAAGTTGTTTGGATGGTGATTGAGTAAAAGTAAGTTTGGTTGTAAAATGATCAAAATGGATATGAGTTTTAATAAATAATGAAACATAATTAAAAAATGATTTTACATTTGATACTTTACTTTGTTTCACAATAATTTTTTTCGGTGAGGTGTTTCACAATAATTTTGAATTATTCAAGTTAAATTTTAATAGTTAAAATTTTTATATAAAATAATAATTTTATAAAATATTAAAAAAATTTATTCCTTTTTAATTATATTTTTAATGATTTGTTTTTAATGTTTTATAAAACTATTACAATTATACATGGGAAATAAATTTGATTATTAAAATTTTATATTAAATAGTTTAAATTTATTTATAATTTACACAATAAGAATAATAATTTTATCAAATGTAAAACGTTAAATCCAGCTGTTAAATTTTTAACAGAAAAAATGAGAGGAAAAGGGAAGAAAAATAGAGGTCCTGTGTCGGTCAAAAAAACCAAAGTGAAAGACGGAATAACGCAAGAAGTGAGAGAAAAATAAATCTGACACACCCACAGTCTCTGAATAAGCTCTTCATGGCTCAGATAAGCTCCTCTTTTAATTTTAAAAGCCCGGTCATTCAGCTTATAAGAGAGAAGCTCAGTGTATTATAAGCCCTCCCAAACGTTGGGTAATTTTCCAATCGGGCTTTTGTTGAAAAAAAGCTACTTATGAGCTAAATTAAACCCTCCTAAACAGGCTCTAAATCTTTTTTTTTTTTTTTGGAGGGGGGTGAACAAGAGCACCAAAAGCTTTTTGCGATCGAAGAGAGAAATGAAAGTGACAAGCCAAGAAGAGCACAGAAATTGCAGAGAGAAGTAAGTAGCCAAGTCTGGTCAACAGTGAAGAGGGTAATGGGATAAATAATTGGCTTTGCCTTTATTATTATTATTATTTATTATTCTAAGATCTTCACGTGAAATCAAATGCTACATTATCCTTAATTAGCGCTAATATTATTCTGTTTTCTTTTTGACCACTAATAATACTTTTACATTTTATATTGACAACCGATAATCATTATACGTGTGTGTGTGTGTGTGGAGCTTGATATGTAATGCCAGATTATACTTTAGTTAGTGCTAAAAATACTATGTTTACTTTTTGGACACCCATTCTCAAGATCGAGGATATATAGCAGAGGTGAATTATTTTATTTTAGTTGCATGCATCTTTCCTCTAT
The DNA here is from genome assembly GCF_004799145.2 of Neltuma alba. Lineage (NCBI taxonomy): Eukaryota > Viridiplantae > Streptophyta > Magnoliopsida > Fabales > Fabaceae > Neltuma > Neltuma alba. The sequence continues at coordinate 46,501 of NW_021633770.1, forward strand.
TTTGAAAAAAACATACTAATTAAGTTCAAACCATTAATTAGTTAGGAATGTTTAAAAAGATATTTAAATAAATTTTATTTATTAATATGTACCCTTCATCATACTAAATCCCTAAGTTAGGCTAAAATCATTTTGAGTAATAAGAATTTTTTTTTATTTTCTTTAATTTTTTTTTTGTAAACGATTATCTGTTTATTGCTTTTAAAATATTGAGACTGAAACTAACGTACACAAAAAGTTTATTGAAATTTTAAGTAATTCTATTGAGCATCCCATGTTCATCAACGACCATGAATTAATGTGCTTCCTTTCAGAAATTAGTGGGAGTTGCTCTCGAAATCTATTGCAAAGATTTGAATTGTGCCTCAAAATTTTTAGAATAACAAAATTCTACAAGGCCGATGATAAATTAGTAATCAAGAAGAAAGGAAAAGAATTTTCCAAGGCCGATAATAGCAATGATTCAACCCAGTCCGTCCAGAAGTTTTCAACCCATGTCCTGCCAAAAACCTGGAACCAGCGAAACGCCGATGAGGTGTTTTTGTTTTTCTTTTTTGGACTGAAAGAAACGCCCATGAGGTTAGATGAACCTGAATGGAGAAAGGCCCATTCTCAAATCTGATTCTCAAAGACCCTTTTGGTCCAAGGAAAATTTGGGCCTGGATACAAAAGGCGCGGGCTGATTTTCATTTAGAAGGCTCTTAAAAAAAATTTACTAAAAAATAAAAAAACAATCTAAATAGTTTGTAATAACAAATTTTATAATAAAAAATAATAACTTCTGAAACTTATTTTGTAACTATTTTTCTTCGTTGAGACTTCATTATAATTCCCTCTTTTATTTAAACAGCTGAGACTTATTTTGTAATTAGTGATGGGAATAAATTTTCAGTTGCCAGCACCAAAGTACATTTAACCCGTTTACCCCTAAAATGTTGATTAAAAAACGCGACAAGAGTTTGCAAAATCTGAACACAGTCTTTTTTGTTAGTGATTATCAATGACTGAATTTTTTTCTTCTTCCTAATGAGTAGCTTGTGCAGTTTTTCCTTTCTAATTTTTTAAGTTTCTTCTTTCACTCAAAATTAACAGCTTGCTCGGTAAAATATTTTTTTTTTTCCCCCATACATTCTCTATTATATCTGTAAGTTGTGTGGCCCATTACGATGTCACTCTGAATCCATATCCTGCCATGCTTGAGCTTCTGAACACTATGCATTCATCCTTTTTATGAGTTATCCAGTTTGAACACTTTTCTTAAGCTTTAATTTTCATATATAGTTTTCTCTTTTATTCATTTTCTCGAATTCCATTATTTGTTTATCTTCCTTTTAATAGTTCTCACTGGTTTTATTTCCCTTCGTTAAACAGGGTAATGGTGTCATTATTTAAATGAAATAGGCTTTATATAAAAGAGTCTAATGTGATATTATTTAGAGAGTGTAGGAAGTATTATCCTTACCAATAAGAGAGAGGATAACGTAGGTCTCCTTCCTTAATATCAATAGTTTTGGGTTGTTAGTTAATTTTTCAAGTAAGGGATTTAGTTAGCTCTAAAAGGGTTCTTACACTTTGTTTATCATTAATGACACTTCATATTTTTCATTCTCATTACTTAGAACCCTTTCTTTTAAGAAGTTTTTAGTTATCATGTCTAAGTCCCATAACAGTGGCCAACATGTTCAAGAAAGCAGTGACATTTACATTGCTTAGAAGGTATCAAGCTATTAAATTGTCATAGAAGGTTATTTGTTATTTCCAAGCCATTGAATTCAAGTTATATTTATTAAGTTATATGTTTATTTACAATGTGTCACCATTTTTTATTTGAAAACTTACTCTATTCCCTAGGGAAAAAAACAGAGCATGACAAAGTGCAAGGAAATCGGAATTTGGCGTGGCAAATTTGAATGTGATGCAAGAATATTTAAGGCTTTTTGAGTAAACTCGACTTAATGCAAGAAAATTTGAATTTGCTACATCACACTTGAATTTACTTGCTCCTTTTGTTGCCATATCAAATATTAAATTTCACCAGACATAACTTTCCAATGAAAATATTTTTGAATGGTTATTGTTGTATTAAAAAATAGGCTTAGTAAACTTTTCAATGATATGTCATTTGCCTATTTTATATTTAAATTAAGAAACATATGTTCTTTCTTTGTCATATTACATCTTATGATTTAAAAACAAAATACGACCAATTTATATATATTATATAAATTTTATTGCCAACAAATATGTTGAAGTGATAATATATAGATAAAAAATTGAAAAAAATTACAATTGAGTTTTCCTCTTAAATATATTTTATTTATACTTTGTTATTTAATTTGTTTAATTATAGCGATTTTTATATGTTTATTAAATATTTATTTTTAATAATATTATTATTGTGTAAGATTAAAAGGCATTTTTATTTATATCATTTTGTCTTTTTAAAAAAAGTATTTTTTATTTAATAATATTATGTTATTTCATTAAGGTAATATGGTAAAATAGCTCTATTTTCCCACCTTTTTTCATGTGGCCAAACAAAATTTTCTATTAAACCCATTTTCAATTTCAGTGTAAACTAAATATTTACTCAGCTGGCATTCCTTTCTCTTCAATTTTTTTATTTTATTTCTATTCTAGCTGATTCTTTAAACCAAACAAGTCTTAAGAGTCTGTTTGGTTTGAGATGAGGAGATGAGAAATGAGGAAAAATGCTCTGCTCTTCTTATTTGATTAGATATCTTGAAAGTGTCCCTTCTCTTCCTTACATCTAATTTAGGTCCCTTCAAATTGGAGTTTTTCTTTTTTTGGAGGAGAGCAAAAATCTTAAACTATTTTGTCCTCATTTTTTTGGTAATATTTCATTAATATCCATAAGAAATAAAAATATATTATTATAAAATTAATTTCAAAAATATATATTAGTACAATTAAAAATATATTATAATAAAAATTAATTTAAAGTAAAAATTATTACACTGGAAAACTATAGTATAACAAAATTAATTTATTTTTATAAATATTTTTTATTAATTAACATTAAATTAAAATATATATTAAAGCTAGAAAAGAAAACATCATAGTCACAAGAGAACAAACACTTCTCTCATGAAGCACTATTGATTTGATTGCTTAAAATACATTATTATGTTAATTTAAACAAAAAAATTACCGTACCTATTTTTTAATACACGTGTTAACACAACAAAAACTAAATTTTTATTAAATTATATAATTTGAATTAAGATATAAATTAATTTATATAATATATAAATATAAATAAAGATGTAAGGATAAAATGATAAATTAATTATTATGAAAGGAATCATTGTCGCTCCCGTCGAATCAAATCAAATGTTAAAGTCTCACCCATACTTCCCTATCTTCCTCTCAAACCAAACAGGCCCTAAAACTAAGGAACATGAGATGAGTGAGAACGACGGAGGCGACGAGGCGAGAATGGAAGGATGAGCGAAAGGCAGGCATCTAGAAGAAAACACGTTCTTGTTCCCTCGCGTGAAGCGTAGTCCTTCCTCTGGTCTCTTTCTCCAATCCGGGCAGCAGAAGATTAGGGAAGGAGACTCCCAAAATCATTGGAGGGCTCAGATGGATTTTTTGTTTTTTAACCGGGTGTTTTGGTATTTTCACAGAAATAATGTGAGTCCCATTAAAAAAAAAGACGGACGTTGTTATTGTCGTCCCATTTTAGAAAATTTATGAATATTTTTTCAATCCGAAAAAAGTATATAATGTTCGGCTAATATTATTGAGTATAAATTTATGAGTATTTTTATACCTTAATCCTAAATAGATATTATCTCTAATGCTAAATATAAGAGTGAGTTTGTAATGTAAATTTATTCTTATATTTAGGATAAGAGATAGTAATAAACTTTCTAAACATACATAGGAAGCTAAACCATATCAATATCAACATTCACATGAAACATTTAAAATACAAAGAACCGCGTTGCTCACAAATTGTAGAAATTAAAATACTCTATGTAAATATGCATAACCACTTTGGTTTATATAATTGAAGAAAGCTGTAGAAGTTTCTTAGGATTAAAACCATGCATATACTAACATGAAAATAGGTATCGAAATCTTCAAGAATGCTTCACGGGGCCAAAATCGTCTAAGAAATAAAAATAATTTAAATAAAAAGTGTAAGAGACTACACACACACACAAAGATGCAAACATAATTCAGGAAGTATCACGGAGTACAAATCCTTACCTAGCTCCCAGAAACTGCAGCTACAATGCCCTTGATATAAAAGACTCTTTTTGGTTATTTCCCCCTTTCTCTGGTCTTTTTCTCTTTTGGCTTTTTAAGAAGAGGAACTACGAGAATTGAGAACAATGGCAGTAGAGAAAAACCAAATGAGGAATTTAAATATAAATAAAAAAATACTTTTGAACACAAATTTTTTTTAATTTTTTTAAATAATAAGTAGAAGAACAACGATAACAACAATATACAGAGATGAGAGTTAAAAAAATACTTCAAATACAACAGATGATAACAAATTCTTTTTTATTTTTGCTTTTGTAATTTTTTTAAAAGCAAGAAGAACAATATATAGAAACTATAGAGAAAAACTGTAGTAAATAGCAAGGAAAGAGGAAAAATGAAAGCAAGAAGAGTCCAAGTTGAGCACACAAATTGTTTTTTCTTTTTGATTTTTCAGAAGAAAAATAGCAACAACGAGGATTGATGAAGAGAAACTCTAAAGGATGAAAGATCCAAAACCACAAAGAACCAAAACAAACGAATTCACTGTTTAACAAAAAGTCGGGAGTGTTTGGATGACTTGAGCAGGAATTTTGTTTTGTTTTGTTTTTTTTTTTCCGGAGAGGAAGACGGGGAGAGAAAACTAAAAGCAGGAAAACAAGTAGAAGAGCACAAAAATTTCGAGAGAAAGGAGCAACAAATTAAGGAGAGAAAACCAAACAAAGGATTGAAATACAAAGAAATAACGTAGACAAACTCCCAAAGAGAAAGCCAAAACTCTAAAGCTTTTTGTGATTGAAGAGAGAAATGAAACTGAGAAGCCAAGAAGAGCACAGAAATTGCAGAGAGAGAGAAGCAGTACAGAAGACAGCTAGTTTGGTCAATAGTACAGGGGGCATGGGCATCTATATAATTAGCAAGCATTAATTAATATGATCCAAAGTTCTTGCTATGCTAACAAGAATTAGCTTAATTAGTAAGGAGTTAGTTAATAACCCATAAGAGTGTGTTTGAGTGCCACTACTTATGTGAATATTTTGTTAATAGACGATCTGTAAGTATTTCTATAAATATTTTTTGAACTTGAAAACATGTACTGGCCTTGATGAGCTCCAAGATCCAACTCATTTAAACTTTTATTATAACAAAAAAAAATCTCTTGTTATTGCATATTAAAAGTGAGGAAAACTCTCAAATCTTTGTTTATTTGTTGTTGTCTTTGTTTTGTTTGGCCTCATTAATATGGTGATCTTTTCTGTAACCACCACCTCAGAGGCTGTGCCTTTATTATTTATTATTTTATCTCCATCTGACTTCTGATGTCGGATCATAATTAATTAGTGCAAATATTACTGAGTTTCAAAATGGCACATTTCACAAGGTTCGCCGTTATTGATATTGAGAATGGATAACCATTAGGCCTTCGTCACCCTAAAAAATAAAAAATGTAATCATAAGAGAAATGCAAGTTGGCAGGAAAAAGGATTGAAAAATAGTTTATGTGATAATGGGTTGACAAGGAGGAGAGTAGGTGTGAATTAGTCTTAAACAATTCATTATGATTACAGTCTGCATCAACATTTGGTAGTGTAAAAGAATCTAATTATCATGTGGTTACAGCCTATATATATATCAATCAAATCAAAATCTTCACTACTCTTCTACGATTCTGATTTTCCTTTTTTTTTTTTTTGGGCCAACTACTACGCTTCTGATTAATGCCTACCAAAAGGAATATTCTATACAGACATGAATTCTAATTTTACCATTTAACACAACTTTTCTCCCTATGGTAACATCTAATTTTGAGTTTCCTCTTTGGGTGAAAGTCATTCGACACAAGTATGGGTGTGGAGAGGACCTGATCCCCGTGATTAATCCTAAACGTGCAGGCTCTAATACTTGGCAAGGGATTAAGAACAATTGGCGGCATGTCTCCTCTGGCGTACAGGAATTCAGTGGGAGTGGGAGAAAAGTGGTTCATTTACCACAAAATCGGCCTATATGGCGTTGAACCAACCGAGCACAACCACCACTCAGATTTGGAATAGAATTTGGAAGTTAAAAACCCCTGAAAGATGCAAGTCTTTCGCTTGGCTTCTTTTCCACGAAAGGTTGATAACTAATAAACAGACGCACAAACGCGATCTTTTCCAAACTGGAATTTGTGACAGGTGTAAACTCACGGCAGAAAGTGAGCTTCATGTTCTTCGAGATTGCCCAGACATTCAAAAATTGTGGGTTCCCATTCCTAAGCCAAATTTCCGTAATAGCTTCTTTGCTGGGACCCTACAAGACTGGTTGTCACTGAATATGAAAAGGCAGGTGTGGAGTGTCGATTGTAAGTAGGGCAGCTTATTTATTATCATCTGCTAATCTGGAAAGACCGAAATGTTGTCACTCACAATCAGGCAGAGGCAAATCTAAGTGGAATCGTGGCTCACCCACAAGCTATCAAGAGGTCTATCTCTAATGTTTCACAAAAACTTCGTGGGACTACCTTGACTAACCAGATCCAGAACACTACACAAAGGCAGAATCTGGAGCTGAGAGGCCAGTGTACTGTGGAAGTGGAGGGAGCGTTCTCTTTCAGGTTGGGGAACGTTGCATGCGGAGGTGTCCTTAAAGCTGAGGATGATAGGTTGATGGAACGCTTCCTGCTCAGACAAGAAGCGGGAGACCACCTTACTGCAGAACTTTGGGACTGCCTAATGGCACTAGAACGCACATGGGACAGAGAGAAAGATAGATCCTTCTTAGAAGTGACTCACTTGAAGCCATTCAGCTGATCCGCTTCACCGCTACGACTTCCATGTGGATTGGAACTTGATTAGCGAAATTAGAAGTACGCTCATGCGTTCCTGGAATGTGGAAATTCAAGTGATAGAGAGGGACTACAACTCTTTGGCAGACTGTCACGCTGAAAAGGCACTTAATGGGCCGATGGGGCTTCAAATTCTTGGCACTGATGCTGTCTTGGAGCTTCTGGTCTCTAGCACTAGATCGCAGTAGGCGTGCTTTATTTTTCCAGTGTATAAAAAAAAGGGAAAATTGAGGGAAAGTCCCCATTTAAAAGATCTGTTAGTAAATAGGACCTGACAATTTGTGAGCTTTTGAGGTCCTCTGGTATAAATAAATTTGAAAATAAAAAGACTAAAATACCCTTAATTGCACATATTGGGATTTTATTTGCACAAAAAGAATATATGTTGCATATTATTGCAGTTTGATTGCATCTAACCTAGGTTGCACATAATAGAAGATAATTGTGCAAAGCAAAAACTCAGTTGCACATAGGAAAGATATATTACACATAAGAAAAAGTCAATTGAATTTAACTAATAAGTTGTAGATAATGGAAGATAAAATGCATACTGCAAGTTTAGTTACACATAAGAAAGATATAATACATGTAAGGCAAGTTAGATTGCATACAATATGTTTTGAACATAATAAAAAATAAATTACACATATGAGAAGTTTAGTTGCACACAATAAAAATATATTGCATGCAAGAGAAGTTAGATTGCATAGGACATGTTTTAAATATAATGAAAGATAAGTTGCATATATAGGAAGTTTAGTTGTACATAAGAAAGATATATTGCATATTATTGAAGTTTGATTGCACCAAACCTAAATTGCACCTAATAGAAAATAAATTGCACAGATTGAGAATTTAGTTGTACGTCTAAAAGATATATTGCACGTTATTGAAGTTTAATTGCATATAACCTAAGCTGCACATAATGGAAGATATATTGCACAGACTAAGAATTAAATTGCACATAGATATGATATATTGGACGTAAGGAAAATTTAGTTGCACTTAACCTAAATTGCATATAATAGAAGATAAATTACACATATGAGGAGTTTAGCTGCATAGAAGGAATTATATTGCATGTAAGGGAAGTTTAGTTGGACCTCATATAATTTGCACATATTGCACTTATGTTCTAAGCATGTTGTGAGCAATCTAACTTGTCTTAGCTGTAATATATCTTTGTTATATGCAATTAAACTCCCCATATATGCATTTTATCTTCTATTATGCACAACTTATAGGTTAAGTGGAATTGACTTTTTTCTTACGTGCAATATATCTTCCTTATGTGCAACTGAATTTTCCTTATATGCAATTTATCCTTTATTATGTGCAATTTAAGTTAGGTGCAATCAAACTTTAATAATATGCAATAGATATTCCTTATATGCAGCTAAATTCAAATATGTGCAATTAAGGATATTTTGGTCTTTTCATTGTGACATTTATTTACACTGAAAGACTTCAAAAGCTGACAAATTGTTAGGTCATATTTACCAATATATTTTTCAAATGGGAACTTTCCCCAATTTTCCCCCAAAAAAAAATCTAATTTTGCATTTAAGAAAAATGATCTCTTTAAGAGCATTTGAAATAACTTATAACTAACTTTTTAACCGTAATATATGAAATATAAAGTAAGTATGTGAGAGAAATTTTATTTTAGCTTACAAGAAATATGCTTATAAATGCTTTTGAATGCTACCCCAAACAAGCTCTTAATTGACGAATGTATCCATTTAGTATTTGAAGGTGAATTGAAAATATGACCGCACAGTCATGCTTTACATAAGTGGGATTTTTCACCAAAAAAGTTAAATAATTTAAATCATGCCGCATAAAAAGGAAGCGATCCAAATTTAACAAGGGTTACCAAGACTTTGCAGTAATATGCTCCTTTTCTCAAGTGAGTACAATCTCCTCAAAAATAACTCTTCAGTAATGTTTAAGCATTTTATAATTTCATACAAATCAGAATAGTTTGCTAACTCGACAAATATTCGGCAATATAGAATTGAGTAGTATAGAAAGACGGGATGGACGGTGTAACACAAACAATATTTGCTTAGATGACGCAAAGGTTAAAATTTGTGGGTTTGAGACCTCGCTCTATTGTGCCTTTTCCTAATGCTCTCTAATACCTTTTGTAGAACCTAACTTCTCAATTCTTTTTATTTCATTCTTCTTTTGATCGTTCGGTTCTCGGCAAATTGAGCGCAAATAAATAAAAAATTTCATAATTTAAACTATTTTCTTTGAAAAGTCATAAAAATCCAAAATTGCACCACTGTACTGCCGTCAAATATCAAAATGTCACTCATTTTATTTACAATCTAATGATCAAAAGAAGGGGGGAAAAACGCGTGAGGTTGGAATATAGCAAGGAACACTAGCGAGAGGCACCTTAAGGGCCCCAAACCCAAAATCTGTATGGTAATGGAATGACATGATAAAAATGTTCATGATCTTCAATCTCTGCCTTGAAGGCTACACTTGAAACCCACTTTGTTAAATGTTGTGCAAGTCCACCCTTCTAATTTATTATGCCAATCTGCAATTCAGTTTTTGCTCCAGCTACCGCCCAAACCGCTGCTATATATAATTTTTGCTGTTAGATTTATACTAGTTGATGATACTTGAGGCTGCCCATTAATATCAAAAAGTGTGGGACACAGCCTAAGATAGCTGAAGATATAAGATTTACATATGCTCGTGAATGCTAGTTTTTACCATAACTTCTCTCCTACACCATGGGCTCAAGGTTTACGTGGTTCCAAACTAAAATTGTGAAAGCTATATCATGAATATTTCTCTCCGTTACTTATTTGTTTTAATTTATAACAAAGTTAAATGCAGCTAGTAAGTCTCCCAAAGCCCAGATTTCCCTGCCAAGCTTGAATGGTTTAGTTCTCTTTGTGGCAGGGCACACTTAAGCAAATGTGCAACAAAAAGCATTCTAATAATCTCGACAGAATCTTGAAGCTTCAAGGGAAGCATTTGAATTGTGTGGTTGCCAAATGCTTCGGACTTCAGAGCTGAGATTGACAGAGACATAGCGGAATCCATTGGTGGCAGAGTCTGGCGCAGCAGCTCTTGTAAATGTAGAAGTTACTTAGCCTAAAATCATATAAATCATTGTCTGTGCTGTCCTGATATAAATATATAAGGATCATGCTCTGAAATCGATACTCTATATTAATTATGTGAATTTGTGTAGGTCTTGTCTTGCACCTATTGCCGTTGTGTAATTATAGAGCATATGTGGGAGGTTATGACTGAGGATGGGTTGTGTAATCCTCTAGGCTGAAGATTATGACTGATTGAAATCAAAACACCAATACCGATGAATATACATCCCATGCAGATAATGATTTGATTTTGAATATGATGCTTCTCTCACCAAATGATCATTGCGATTATAATCATTTGATCTCCCATTGCTTCTGCTCAAAGATTTTGTCAATATAAATAATGAGAATGCTAATATTTATACTTTCTCTGTTCAAAGTCATCTCTTTTGCCTACTTTTCATAGTTGCATTAGTTTTCCTTTCTGTCTAGAAGATATCAATACTGAATTAGGCTCCTCACTCTGAATCATTTAAGGCACCAAGACATGGTCCAAATTCTAGTTTCACTTTTAACAGAATCAGTGTACCTAATTATGACTCTTCATCAAGTGCTAACTCAACTCATACTTTGAACTAAGAGAAAATCACCCACAACGATGACGCACGCAACCTGAACATATAAGACAATCTGATCAATGCATTGAAAAGTACTTTGGCTGCACTCTAGAGATTTATATTTTTAATGTTATTCTTGGGTTATTTACATAACAATCCCCAACAATCAGAGTTTCTGCTTAAGAATGATTCCTAACAAAAGTGCAGTTTTCCTCAAATCAGCAACACAAGAAGGCCGTTGATTTTCCAACTCTTTTAGTTCTCCCCTTGCTTTTGTTTGGCCATCCACCACAAAGAACTTGTCTTTCTTCACAGCCTCGTACTCATCCATGAACCCTATGGGGTTCTAGACACATTCCTTCTTTTGCCTCTGAAGGTTGACAGTTTGATTTCACAGTCGTCAAATTCTTTTTCCTTGCTTTTCAGTTCAGCCTGCAATCTAGAGATTTGGTCCTTCAGTTCAATCATATAATCCTCAGTATTGCGGATTTTAGACACGAGTTTTGGCTGCTTCCTCCCTTTGAGACAGTGATTCATCGGTCCACTTCTCTTTTTCTTCAAGCTTGGTGAATTTCTCAAGGTTATTAGAGGCTTGCTTGAAGGATGAGATAATTCTTTGGATTTCTCAATGAAGAGAGTCTATTTTGCCTCTAACAAGGCCATGAGAGGAAGGCTCTTCTTCAGAAAAATAGGTGGACAAGAAGTTGAGTGCATTCTCAAGGCGATGAGTGTGTTCTTCTGAGTTAGCTATCTGATGAAGATCCATTTTCAATGAGAATTCTATGTGAACAAATGCCTTAGCCACTTTGTTGTCTTCAAAAGTTGCAATCGTGGAAATATAAGGCTGGCCAACTTCCAACTCAGAGCCATCCTTCATTATTTGAAATAATCTAATAAGATCATCAATGAAGGTCTCTCTTTGATTGATCCTAATTTTACCCTGAAACAAATGAAATGCCAAGCATTAATTTTACCGCTTGAATATTGTAAGGAACATAATTTTGTGTGTTCTCTGCGACTTGTAGAAGCACAAGAAAAGTATTATAAGAAACACAATTTTGTGTGTTCTAGCATTAGTGTATGACAGTTTTAAAGAATAAAATAACATCACTAAACTCATCCAAACAAATGAAGGCTTACTTGTGCAGTTTCATCACTAAAAGATGAGCTCCCTGATTCCGTTTCCATGCGAGTAGCTGAAGGTTCTAGGTGAGGTATTTTGGGAGAAGAGATAGAAGAAATCTAAGAGCATAAAAAATTAGAAATATATAGAAAGATTAATTTGAATGAAAGTCAATAATTTATTCATAGTGCAAATATATTAAAAACCAAATATTTACCATTGGAGATGTCATTCCAATATTAGATGGCGGAATTTCTTTTGATTTTTCTTTGGAAGAAAATTGATTGGTAGGTTCTTCAACTCTTTGAGGAGCTTCAACTTTCTCCAAATATGCTTGTTCATCACCCATTGATTCCTTTCCACACAACTCCTAAGGCAAGGAATGAATAAATAACCAGACATTTATTTGAAGCTAATTAAAATGAATGGAACAAGCTTACCCTAGAAGGAGCTGATGTGTATGGTTTTTCAATTTTTGGTTTTGAATAAGTTGATGAACTTGGTTTGTCATCTCTCTGATGAAGGACCTTCTCCAAAAGTTTCTTTGAGATTCTGCACAACACCAAATTAAATTATATGAAGTTTAACGTTTCCATGACACTATCATTTTATATAATATGATCTTCTGTAGATTGTTAGCATTTTGTAAATCATTAGAATGTATAGCAGGTCGTGTTTATTTTTCATAATACTTGTTCATTCAATGGGGTTATCTTATCTCGATCTTGGCTTCTTTATTCTTACATGTGGAGATTCATTTTCCAAGGGAATGGCAAATGCTTAGTCCTTTTATAAGTTACTCTAGGCAAGTTAACTATGATAAGAGAAAGATGAATCGATCTAGAAGTGAAAATTGATGGAAAAAAATATAGCATTTGGTGGGATCCAAAAGAATAAAATCAATAGATGTTTACAGGAGTTGAATAATTTTGTTATTTTTTCTCTTTTAAAAAGTTCATGTATATTTTTACACCCAACTAAACTTCATGGTGCCTAATGCCCTTGACATAAACTTTGTTATTAAAAATACACCTTAAAACTGATTTTTTGGACTCTTTTGACAATAAACTAACAGACATTAATGGCTTGGTGTCAGATGCCTCGTTTTGACAATTTCATGTATATTTTTGTACATAAATAAATATTATAGTGTCCAGTGCCTTTTAAGATAAACTTTATTGTTAAAATTATACTTTAACACAATAAAAAAATTAAATTTGAACCATTCAAAATATATGTGAATGGTCAAAATATGATGACTTTGTAGTGATTATGAGCGCCGAATCTTTCCGCTTGTTTCCTTACAACATTTCTGCATGATATTACAGTAAACTTCTTGTGTTTTCACAGTATCACATAGTAGTTAGTATTTTCACATTATGAAACTTAATTACCATAAAACAGTTCTGTTCTAGGGTTCTGTTCTGAATCCTTCTTCTGTTCCTTCACCTTCTTCTTCATACTTGACGATTTCCATCGCCGAGGTCAACAAGCACCGCGTACCAAAACTCTGGCGATGAAGAGAATGATGAAACAGAGCAACTAAGTAAAAATCGAGTGTTTCAGTTTCTTATACCATGTTTCTGGAAACATTCTATTTTACCCAAGAATCAAGTAAAGTAATCAAATGTTCAAAGGATGATGAAGAATTAACGTGAGAAGCCATCACGCAGAAACTTTTGTAAGCAGAGCATATGGTTGGAGGGGAGCGGTTGTCTGCAAAAGAGATTCAGTGTGAGAACTTGCTTTATTTGTCATTCTTTTGTGTAAAAAAATATTTTTCTCAACTTTCATTTGTTTCATAACATTTCTTAGTTATTTGTGACATTTTAGGTAGAATCCTTATTTTATCTAAAGACATGAATTAAGATAGGGAGAAAGCAGAAAGATATATTGCTGTTAGATTTATATATTTAACTATCTTCTCTCTAATAAGACTCTTAATCAAAATGTAACTGTACAATCATACATTGCTGTTAGATTTACACTAGCTGATGATGCTCGAAGCTGTCCATTAATATTATTAAAAGGTGCAGCGCACAGCCTTAGATATATAGCCGAAGAACTAAGCTCCCGTTTGGTATGAAACATTGAAAATGAGGGATTGTGATTGTAATTGTAATTGAAAAAAATCATTAAAATAATATTTAGTATGAGTAATTGTTTGTTATATGGAATTAGGCAAACCCATAAACGTGGTATTGGAGAATACCACTTCCCCCCATGGTATTCTCCAATCCCACATATATGGCTTTGGCTAATCTCATATATCAAACAATCTCTTATACTAAACACTCTTCTAATAGATTTTCTTAATTGTAATCTCAGTCCTATTCTCTCATTTCCAATACTTGCTACCAAACGCAACCTAAGATTAATTACATACTCATGCATTCTAAGAAGATATTATGTCTGATTTTTAATATAAGACTCAATTGACTAATTTAAAGAGATTAAGTAAATTACTAAATTATTTAATTATAACATATGTTACATGATACATGATCTCCTTGAAATACTTATATGTATCATTAAATTATATATCAATTTATAAATGAGTCAAATTAGTTTTAAAAAACAATAAATATAAATACTTTAAAGTAATTTAGTGATTTTCTTAATCTCACCAAATTAGTTAACTGAGTCTTATATTAAGGACTGGAGATAGTACACATATATATCATTAGTTACGTTTTTGTTTTACCTCTTCGATAAAGAAAGAGAATGTTGAAAATATACAAACATGAATGCTAATTTTTACCCTTTAACACAACTTCTCTCCCTATCCAATGGGCTTAAGGTTTAGGTGGTTTGAAAGTAAGATTGTGAAAGCTATATCAGGAATATTTCTTTGCGCTACTCAAATAGAAAAGTTAAAATGCAACTAGTAAGTATCCCAAATCCTAAATTAATTTCCCTGCCAAACTTGAATGGTTTAGTTCTCTTGGTGGCACAGGACACTTGGCTCCAAAGCAAGAAATAAACTTGACTCAATAATAGCTTCCTCAAGATTAAAGCCAATACGCAACAAGAAGGGAAGTGTTTGAGTTGTGTGGATGCGAAATGCTTCAGACCACCCGGCTGAAATTGACAGAAACAGAACAGAATCCATTGGTGGCAGAGCACCTCTTGTAAATTTAGGAGTTATTTAGGTTAAAACCACAAAAATCATTGTCTATTCTGTGTTCAATATATATAAATATATAAGTATTATATATAATAATGAACTCAAGGTCAAAATATATATATATATATATATATAATGAACTCCTGAAATGGATACTCTGTATTAATTATGTGAATTTATGTAGGTCTTGTCTTGCACCTCCTGGCTTTGCGCATTTATAGAGCATATGTTTTCTTTTTTATAAATTTCAACATTTTACTCTATTTCGTGTGCAACAAAACTAAGCATTATTTGAGACCACAAATCCCATGGAACTGAATATAAAGACAGATTGTAATTAAAAAGCCAATACCTATAGATATGCATCCCATGGGGGATCATGAATTAATGATTCGATTTTAATTTGATGCTTCTCTTACCAAATGATCATTGCGATTATAAGGATTTGATCTTCCGTTGCTTCTGCTCAAGGATTTTTATCAATATAAATAATGAAAATATTAAGATGTAAACTTTCTTTCTCCACTCAAAGTCTTTGCATACTTTTCATAGTTGCATTAGTTTTCCTTTCTGTGCACAAGATATCAATACTGAATTAGGCTCCCATGCTCTAAATCGTATAAGGCACCAAAGCATGGTCAACAACCAGGATAAAATTCTAGTTTCAACCTTTAACAGAATCAATGTACACAACAAGGAGAATCGGTGTACATAATAATGAATCTTCATGAAGTGCTAACCCGACCCATACTTTAAACCAAATGAAAATCGCCCACAATGATAACACACCAAACTAGAACACATGTGACAACGTGATCAATACAGTGAAAAATAATTTGGATACACTCAAGAAATTTATATTTTTAATGCTATTTTTGGGTTATTTACATAACAATCCCTAACAATCAAAGCCTCTGCCGAAGAAGGATGCCCAGCGGAAGTGAAGTTTTCCTCAAATCAACTACAAAAGAAGGCCATTGATTTTCCAGCTCTTTTAGTACTTGGGTTGCTTTTGTTTGGCCATCCACCACATAGTACTTGTCTTTCTTCACAGCCTCATACTCATCCGTGGACCCTATGGTGTCCAAGACACATTCCTTCTTTTGCTTCTGAAGAGATGACAGTTTGATTTCACAGTCTTCTAATTCTTTTTATTTGTTTTTCAATTCAGCCTGTAATCTAGAGATTTGCTCCTTTAGTTCAATAATATAATCCTCAGTATTGTGAATTTCAAACACAATATTTCTGGTTGCTTCCTCCCTTTGAGAATGTGGGTCATCGATCCATTTCTCTTTCTCTTTAAGCTTGGTGAATGTGTCAAGGTTATCAAAAGCTTGCCTGAAGGATGAGAGAATTCTTTGGATTTCTTGATGAAGAGAATCTATTTTGCCTCTAATAAGGCCGTGAGAGGAAGGTTCTTCTTCAAAAAAATGGGTGGACAAGAAGTTGAGCACATTCTCAAGGCGATTAATGTGTTTTTTAGAGTTAGCTATCTGATGGAGATCTATTTTCAATGAGGATTCTGTGTCAGTAAAGGCCATAGCCACCTTGTCATCTTCAAGAGAAGCAACTTTGGAAACATAAGGCAGGCGAACCTCCAAGCCGGAACCATCCTTCATTATTTGAAATAATCTAATAAGATCATCATCAATGGAGATCTCTCTTTGATTAAACATAATTTGACCCTAAAGGAAATGAAATGAAGCATTAATTTGCAAAGTATCAGATACTAACTCTATGGGTACCAGTTGATGATCAAATTGTACTATTATAGCATTAGTATTTGCAAATTTTAAAGAATAAAATTAGATTCCAAAACTGATGCAACACATTGAAGGCTTACTTGTACAGATTGATTAGTAATAGCAGACCTGCTTGATTCCATTTCCATGTGAGTAATTGAAGTTTCTATTTGACGCTTTTTGGGAGAAGGGATTGAAGAAATCTAAGATCATAGGAATAGGAAAATTAATCTCAATGAAATCAATAATGTATCAATAGTGCATATATATTAAAAACCAAATATTTACTGGCGGAGAAGAACATTCATTGGTAGGTTCTTTAACTCTTTGAGGAGCTTCATTGGAGCTTCTACCTTCTCCAAGTGCTTGGTGATCATCGATTGATTCCTTTTCACATAACTCCTACGCAAAGGAATAATTAAGCAACAAGTGACATATTTAAAGCAAAAAACTAACTTACCTTCTTAAAGACTGATGTGCCTAGATTCGAGATCGGTAGCTCAAAATGAGTTGGTGAACTTACATTGTAAACCAAATTATCCTAAATGAACATAAAAATGCAAAAAACTATCACAAGGTCATGTCATTTAGCATATAATAACTCAACCCATATCAGGAAGGACTATATTCTTACTATCTATTTTCTACAAGAATAGCAGATGCAGTTTGTGACGTATTGCTTGATTCTCAATTCATGGTTTAATATGCGTTTCTAGCTTCATCTAATTCAGTACCTTCTTGAATACTTGGCTCCACTTGTTTCTTAAATTTGTTTTAATTAGTTTACCCATAGCGTCAACTTTGATAAATATACAAGGGTGAAAGCATTTGTTGAGAAAAGACTCTTACCCTGTCAGACTTTGATGGTGGAGTTGCTGCTGTATTTGAAGTAGGAACTTGTTCTTCCACAATTTCATTTGTTGATACCTTAGTATTCTGCACAGTTCATAAAATATGAATAAGTTGTTAAAGAAGTTCAATTAACCAAGCAGAAAGCTTTTTATTAATTGAGGAAAGTGCTCAATGAAAATACAAAATTATTACTATTATGGGACATTTCCACCTCTACGTTGCTGCACATATAACTGAAAAAGGAAAAAAAGACTGAATATACATGCACACACACACACAGAAAGCATTAATTGAGAATAACCCTTACCACATCTGAGTTAGATGATAGAGTTGTAGACAGCTTTTCTTCAACAATTTCATTTCCTGATGCATTGGCACTCTACAGAGTCCATAAATTATGAATATATCAGTTTCTAAAAGGGTTAAAATAATTAAGAAGCATATCATATATTAATTAAAAGGGAAATTGTTTGTTGCTCTGTGGGTCACTATTGTCATAGAAAAGCATAACGTACACATTTTTATAAAATTTGACGAATTTGTGGTGCCTCTTTTAGCAATCTCCTTTGATAATTCCTTGCTCTAAACATAAAAAAAATTGTATAATAAAAAGAAGATAAACTGAGCTTTGATGTTATTAATAACTATAATAAATTAAATCTCATCACACAACAAGAAAGAAATATCTTTATTTATTTGGAATAAATGGATAAGAAAATGAGGTAAGAGAGAATTCATTAGTGAGTTTAAGTATTCTTAGTCAAAGGAAAGTATAAACACGTACATTTTCAAAATTTGGAGAACCATTGCTCTGTTGGGGCATTGCTGAGTCATTTCCAACATCTTGTGATCCCTCTTCTTCAATCTGAACAATAATAGAATATACACATTAGCTTACTGTTAGAGTCAGCTTTGATTCCTGGATGTGCATCAGCTACTCTTACAAACTCTTCTATAAATTGAAAACAAAATCATTACTATTAAGTTCTTTCCACTTCTGCATTGCTACATAACTGAAAGATGATCGATGAAAATACAAGTGAAAGCATTTGTTAAGGAATGAGTCCCACAATAACTGAATCAGATGACGAAGTTGTTGCTACCGTATTAGAAAATAATTTGTGTTGAAAACTGAGTTGCTAGAAAAGTTCAGTTCATAAAGAAGCAAATCATACATTTATTGAGAGAGAAACTTTTTCTTCGTTAATGAGCCTGAGTCATTATTGTGAAGCATAAGTTTGTACCTCTGTCAAATTTGGTGAACTATTTTTCTGCTTTGGTATTGCGGAGTCTTTTTCAACAGCCTCCTTAGATGCCTCTTCACTCTAAACAATCAATCACAAAAAAAATATAAAGAGAGATAAATTAAGTTTAAGTGTCCAATAAACTTGTATATCCTGGCCCACAAAGAAGAAAAAACCGTTCTAGATTTATTAACAGCCTGCTAAAATTTGGGACAAGTGAGAAATAAATTTGTTGGCTTCTTTAAAGTTTGTTGATTATAGAAAAGTATAATGTATGTACATCAGCTTGGTCTTGAGTACTACTGCTCTGTTCTGATATTGCATTGTCTCTCTCACGAGCTTCCTTTGATTCTTCTTTTCTCTAAGCAATGATAATAAAGAAATTAACGAGTTGAAGTCATCAAGAAGAATACTGATCTTAGCCCACAAAATAACAAAAGTAGGAGAACTACTGAATTTCTACCAAAATTAGTACAAGTCTTTTTGACCAGCAAAATTAGTAGAAGTCTAGCGCATGTGGAGTAGAAGTCATGGTCATCTACAAAGTTCATCTTTTCTTGTGTTAACGAATAATTTACATAATTATAAACTGCACAAGCAAAACCACAATTTCATTATTATTAGTATGAGAAGAAATCATATATAGCAGTTAGTGATTTCGATTAACTACGTATATGTGAATACTTACTCTCAAGGAGCTGACATTAGCTGAATGGATATTGCTACAATCTTGCATAATACGGATTTTCACAGTTTGGAAATCAATTCCATGATAGATAGTGTGAAGACTTGGTAGTTTTACCAGTCTTATTGCAAGTAAATTTGGAAGCATATCCTTGATGACCAACTCTTGCGGCGCGCCCTGCTTCCATTCAAATACTCGCGCAAGCTCAGGAACATCTTCTATCTCCAACGTCAAGAGACATGGAAGTTTTGCACATGTGGAGATAGAGAATAAGCATTTCAACTTCTTTCAGTGATTTACTCGAATACTGCGTAGCTTTGAGAAACATGGTTGATGCGGATCCAAAGGATTTTGGTGATTCTCTTCATCATCCTCAATTATGCCCACCAACTCTTCACAGTCTGATATGAATAGCCTTCTCAATTCTGGTATGCCTCTCGTGGTAGAAGCAGACAGTATGAACTTCAACTATTTGTATTTTTCAAATTCTAGAACAGAAAGGTTTTGAAAGCTCAAAAAGATTCTAGGTCCCACGTATGTATCCCTTAAATCAGCCAACTCTTGCAAGTTTGATAGTACCTTGCCTTTCTCCTTGAAAGATAATGCCTGTAAGCATACAATTGAGATATACTAGTATTAAAGAGTCTCTTTAGGTGATTGATTATAAACTAGAGAAGCAAACTGCAAAGTGGTTTACCTTTCTGCTTGAGAGATCTTGTCTTTTGTGTCCACCAACCAAGAAATCTATAAAAGTTTGGGGAAGCTGTTCACATCCTCCAATAAAATAATATTCTAGGTGTAATACCTTCACATAATAGTTTTCTGTGCAAATACTAACCATATTTCGTACATCTTCAAGATATATTATTTTTCAAGGTTGGGAGATTAAGTTTACTCTGAACATTATGATTCTGATTAGCATGACATTCTTGAACTACATATTTCATCTTTTCTGCCTTTTTGATGCTCACAGATCCCAATTCCTTAAAGTCTTTTGAATAAAAAGCTGGGAATACATATTCCATATTGTTACAGCTCCAAATATAGACTTGTTGTAAGTTTGGAAAGATAGAGTGCACATTCATATGACCTTGACCATTAGCCCCCTTGTCTGTTATTATATGTTCCAGGGCATCACACTCCTTGAGATACAATGCTTCCAAGAACTTCAGTGATGAGGCAATGGATATGGTAAAGAGTGATGTTAACTTGGAAAATCCAGTTATCTCAATTCCTCTCAAATTGGATTGATATAATGGTGGTGGAAAATATCCATAAGCTGTATTTGGCATATACTTCGCTTTGGATGCCTTGGTTAAACACAAACATGTTAATTCCTTTTTTTCATTTTTCCTGGTAAATACATATGAATTCTTCTTCAATAAACTAATAAAGAACATTTTAGCATGTTGTTATATTTAAAAAAAATAGAAAGTACTTTTTCTAGCTCTTTACAGAATTTGCGAAAGAAGAATTAAAGAGAAATTTTATTTAGCTTTTCTATCAATTTATAAATACATAAATATTTTTAACTTCTGCCCTAATTTTTCTCATATTGTAAACAAAAGAAATGCTCTCTTTCAATATAAATTAAGTTCAAACTGAAATTTCCATCTTTTGCTTTTTCTATTCTTTTCTATTTAAACAAGAAAAAATTGCAAGTAATGACCCTAGAAAATATGAAATTGTGATTTGGATTCTTCAAATCCTAAAATTATTGCCAGGACTAGGTCTTGAGTATAAATTAGCAAATTTTGTACAAAAGATCAAATTGCGCTCCTATTACTTAGAGTACTTACATTGTTATTTGAAATACTTGTAATTTTTAAAACCATACTTATTATTTCATAGTACACACTTGTTATTTAAAATAAATAACTTGTAATTTTAAATACTACGCTTGGTATTCTTAATAGCTTACTTGTTATTTTCAACAGGAGGACAACTTGGTCTTTTACGCAATATTTCCTAATTCATATTTAAGATTGGGTCCCTAGCAGTAACTTTTTTAATTTAAAAACCCAAATTATAATTTTATATTTTTCAAGATCTTTATTTGTGATTTTTCCTTTAAACAATTACCAAGAAGCGAAAATGATATATTTTAATTCATATGACATCAACTTCTACAATAAAAATTAAGAATGTAAATTCAACATTCTAAATACTTATGTAAATGAAAAAGTAAAATAACGAGAAAAAATTCAACAATAAAAATGTCTTAAAGTGGAAATCAGATGTGAAAAAGTAACTTACAAATAACATCAACCATATTTTTGGACAAGCCATCAAAATCAATAATATATGTATCTATTCACACAAAAAAAGCTAGCACAAGTAGAAATCTTCACAAAACAATAAATTTTATCTGCTTAAATATTCACAAACTAAAGAAACGAGTAGGAAAGAGGTTTATCTTTTCCTTTGAGAGATGATCTCTTTTTTGCACATCAACGGATAAATCCATAGCATTATTTATGAGAAGTTGTGGGCAGTTTTTCAAACTTATATCTTGTGGAGATAATGCCTTCACAGAATACTTCTCGTTGCATATACTCACCCTATTTGGCACATCATGAAGGTGTAGTCTTTTGAGATCCAGGAGATTAAGTTTGATATGAACATTACGCCTTTGATTGGAATGACATTTTCCAAACACATATTTCAACTTTTCAGCATTGAAGACTTCAAGCTGTTTTAAGTTGGAAAAGATATAACAATCATTCATATGATTATAAACATGCCCCTCATCTACGGCTATATGCTCCAGTTCACTACACTTCCTGATTGTCAATTCTTCTAACAATTTCAATGATGAGGCAATGGATAGGGTAAGAAGTGGCTTCAACTCAGAAAATCCCTCTATATTTATCTTTCTCAAATTCTTGTATGGACATAATGAAGGTGTAAAAAGTCCACTAGCTTCACTGAGATGTTTGTCCTTTAAAGCCCATGTTACATTAAAGTATATTTGTCAATATTTTATTATATTACAAAATTGCAATCATAGCAACCAAAAAGAGTGAGAGATAAGTACTGAGTAAGGTTCAGTTAATTGGCCTTAGAAAAAGATGTTTTATTGATACTAAAGGCACTTGCCTTTGAAGATAAACAACATAGAGGGCCCCATGATTTTTGTACCTGGGAAGGCTGTGGGAGATAATATTATGGATATATGTTGATGAATTTTGGTACGTTAGCAATTTCTATTCCTTGTAGTAAGGGGAGTTTGATTTCCTTTTCCATTTGATACATTCCTCCCTCCTCTCTAAGCCTTGGCCAAATATGTATTTTAACTCATTACAACCATTGACATTTTTGGCAATATAAATTCCAATTCATGACATTTTTCAACCTTGAAAAACTTCAATTTTGGGAACATTAAGTGGCGGATCTTTTGATTAGGATCTTGATGATCATCCACTTTCTGCTATGCTAATCTCACATCATCACTTGTTAGGCATTTCAACTTTAAGCATCCTCTTATGTATAAATTTTCCAATTGCCGTAGACTCTGAGCTGTAGATGAGTGGAAAAGACATGTCATTCAACAATCATTTAACTCTATAGACTTCAGATTACTTAGTTCTAGCTTGCCCTTCAATAATGTGCCATCTAGTTTACCACAATGATTTAAGTATAGCTTCTCTAGTTGCTTGAGAAAGTCACTAGGAAAATCACGATGACATAATTCCCTCACATACATATTATGAAGTCATAGCTCAACTAAGTTGGAGAATATGGTTGCATTAGATTGTATTCTACTTGTATTGACAAGGCATTGTACTGGAAGCTAAGATTTCAAAAAGAGCCTAATTAAGCCATTTAGGCCATCATCTTCTTTAGGATGAACCATGTCAGGAATGAGATTCGCCCATCTTGCTTCATCACATTCTATTAACTGGAGAATCTCTGCTCTTGCTACAAGGGATTTGAATATGCTTTTAGACAAGATCCCTTTTAACTTGGTTGAATTGAAATATCTTTTTATTGAAGCATCCAATTGAAAAGAACGCTGGTAAGAGTAGTTGCTTTCGATATGATATATTCCACATTTTTAAAGATTTGTGATTTTAGAAGGCTTTGCTTTATTTTTAAGTGTCATTATTTGAAACATAATACAATACTACAAATTTTGAGCATCTTCCAATCATTTCAAATGGATTATTCCTTTTGATTGAAGATTGAACCAAGCCTAACGATCTCAGTTTCCCTAGTTGGCTAACATCATTTGGCAATTCAATAATTGAACAATTTGTCAACTCGAGAGTTTGGAGTTTTTTCAGGTTTTACAAAATAGATATATCACCCAACTCCCAATTTGCTAGGGATAGTGTCTGGATATTTTCAAGTGAATGAATTGATTTTGGTAGTGATAAGGCCAATTTTTTCCCAAACTCAACCTTGGAATACAAAAGAAAAACTCTAAGTCCCTCCATGCCTCTAAAGAATGTGTCAGCAACTTCCAAAGAATGATTTGCATTTACCCATACTAAAAGAACCTCAATATTGTTGCTCTCAAAAGAGTTGGAAAAGTCATCTATCGTCCAGGATGAATATTTTATATTCTCCTTCAATTTTCTTTTAGAATCCATGATTACTTGAATCTTTTCATCTCCTATATGTTGGGCCACATCAGAAATCACATCAAGCATCTTTACACATCCTTTTTTTGTAGTCAACAGTAAAGCAGAACTTACGAGTGTGGTTTTGATTGAAAGCACTTCACTTCTTGCTTTGCAGTAGCTGCCAACATTTTCACGAAGCCCTAAACTGTAGCAATTCTGCTTAAAAGCTCTATAGGTATTTCATAAGCTCTAGGGAATAAAGAGCATATCAGAATGAGATCCTGGGCTCCTATATCTAGACACGTGAAGCTTATGTTCAAGGAATTATAAAACTTTTTCGTTTCTTTATTAGTATTTCTGTGCCTTAAGGATGAATCTTTTTCTATTGCTATGAAAGCATCCTCCCATTCATTTGGATCCCAATTTCTGAAGGTTCTTGCTACTGCTACAACAAAAACTGGTAAGTTTCCACACTTGTTCACAACTTTTGATGCCAACAACTTCAATTTGTTAGGACAATCCCTCCCATTTTCAATGGCATGACGTAGGAAAAGATGCACTGCATCTTCCTCAGGTAAGAACCCTAGTTTAATGGTCTTTTGGCAGCTTATTCTTTAATTTCACAAAAGGATATCTTTGGTCTGCGTGCATAGATGTGAGTAGTAGCACCTTCTAGACTTCATGCAACAACTAGGATATGAAAACAAAAACAAAGTCTTCAATTAGTATCATTCAAGTTTGAGATGCGCTTTGAAAAGGATTTTTGGGATGTGGAATAATGAGTTTAGAATCTTAGACAAGATGCCCAAATACAAGTAGAAAAATCAAGTCTAAATAGTTTGTGCAATAATAGCTACACATAATTTTATCAAGATAAATTTTGAAATTGGTAGAGATTTCATACAAATATGAAAGTATAATTGAGGAAAACAATAGTTATCAAATTTGTGAGGCATCCTCATTAAATTTATCTATATCAAGACAAATAAATCATGTTGGTGACATAATCAGAGACCAAATTATTCAATTAGTTATGTAATCTTATTTAGTTTAAAAATACTACATTTGTATGACTTCTAATTCATAGACATTTGTATCCATTAAACATATTTAATTAATTATTTTAGTGTTTTCCAATTTCTTTCTAACAATAAATTAATTTTTATTTTTAATATGTTTTTTACAATTGTGACATTATATGTATATAATATTAAATATGTATTACTTAATAAAATTTACATCATTTTCAGTTATTTTATGTCTAAATTTATTTTTTAATTAATCATCCAAATAAAATTTAATTTCTTAAATTAACTTTTTTAAAAAAATAAATCTAAACATAAATCACATCATATCCAAGTTAAAGTTGAAGTTAAAGTTGAGGGGTAAAGAAAAAGTCATTCTTATCTCCGCAATTTCAAACACACTATGGGTGTGATTGGATTGTCATTGGAGACTCCCAATGTGCATTGGGAAGAGCTAAATGGGCAGCGGAGGGAAATTTGATCTTAATGATTCTTGTGGATCGG
Source organism: Neltuma alba (assembly GCF_004799145.2). NCBI lineage: Eukaryota > Viridiplantae > Streptophyta > Magnoliopsida > Fabales > Fabaceae > Neltuma > Neltuma alba. The sequence goes on from NW_021633770.1 coordinate 72,119, forward strand.
CTTTTCATCAAATTAACTTTTAAGGGAAAAGCTCCTTCAATGCAGAAGTTATTTTTAGGAGCTTTTGGCATCAAGGATATGGAGAGAGAAAAAGATGATAATGAGAAGAAAGATAAAGATTTTTAAGTGGGTCCTATCTTGACTCATTAACTTCACACTGTCATAATGATTTCATGATTTATTAGAGAAATACTATTTGATTGATGTTGGCTATTCAACACTAAAAGGATATCTTTGGGTTTGCATAGATGTGAACAGTATCACATTTCATATTTCGGGTGACAACCAGGATATGAAAATAAAAACAAAGTCTTCAATTATTATCATTCAAATTAGAGATGCACTATAGAAAGGATTTTTGGGGCGTGGAATAATGAGTTTAGAATCTTAGATAAGATGCCCAAATACAAATATAAAACTCAAGTCTAAATAGTTTGTACAATAATAACTATACATAATTTTATCAGGATGAATTCTGAAATTAGTGGAGATTTCATGCAAGTCCAAATGTATAATTAAGGAAAATAATAGTTATCAAAATTGTGAAGCATGCTCATCAAATTTATTTAGATCAAGATAAATGAATCGCATTGGTGACATAATTAGAGACTAAATTATCCAATTAGTTATGTAATATTATGTAGTTTAAAAATACTACATTTGTATGATTTCTATTTCATATACATTTTTATCCATTAAACATATTTAATTAGGCATTTTAGTGTTTTTCAAAAATTTTCTAATAATAAATTATTTTTTTTATTTTTAATATTTCTTTTACAATTGACATTATATGTATATAATATTAAATATGTATTACTTAATCAAATTTAGGTCTATGGTAAAAAAAAATCAAATTTAGGTCATTTTCAGTTATTTTACGTATAAACTTATTTTTCAATTAATGATCCAAATAAAATTTAATTTCTTAAATTAACTTTTTAAAAAAATAAATTTAAACGTAAATCACATCACATCCAACCTGAAATTGAAGTTAAAGTTGAGAAGTAAAGAAAAAGCATTTCTGCCTTCATAATTTCAAACACCTCTGAGTGTGTTTAGATTGTCGTTGGAGATCTTAAGCATGCATTGGGAAGGGCTAAAAGTCCGGTGCAAGGAAATTTGATCTCAATGATTTGTTTAGATCGGCTTTTTGTCAAATTAACTTTTGAGGGAAAAGCTCCTTCAATGCAAAAGTTAATTTTAGGAGCTTTTGGCATCAAGAATGTGGAGAGAGAAAAAGATGGTAATGAAAAGAAAGATAAGGACATTTAAGTGGTTCCTATCTTGACTCAATAATTTTATTTTTTAAAGAAAAAAGTTAACTAAAAAATTTAGGAAAAATCGCATAAAGATCTTAGAAGATACAAAATTGTTAGCTAGATTCTCAAATTAACAAGACTAGTTCAATGCCCGTACAATGCACTGGATATATTCAAGACAAATAAAAGTTTTACAACTGACATCTTTTATCTTTTTTTTTTTACATGCAACAATTGTTTGGAAGGAAAAGAAAAACCTAATAGATGGAAGGATGATAACTCAAATAGAAAATCAGTTTAAGACCTTGATTTGATAATATTTGTATTTTCAATTGGATCCACACAAAACTCAATGGTTAGTTGTAACTGAGCCTTTAGCTTTAAGACGTTGAGAAAGGTGTTGAACTATGATCAAGTAATAGACCATATTATTAATTACATAAGTATGAAGCCATTTTATAAGCTTAAGAGCACCCATTTAGCCACAACTTGAGACCAAAGCAAGCACAGTGACCAGATTAGGAGCATAGAAGTTCATAAATGTTTTTGATTTACCAAACAAATTTGACTCTTATCTAGCAAACCCTTTAGCAGAAATTTAGTAAATGTTTTGCTTTAGTTTCATTTTCACAACACAGACAGATGGCCGGGACCATATATATTTATTACTTGAGGAGCAAGCCATTTGAAGACAAGCATTTGTTTTCTTCTAGCAGTATATCCATAATGACTTAAAATTTAATTCTTAGCCATTAAAAATCCATTTGTCATGAGCTGAAACACACCATGCACAAAACAAATCTAACTTGCCTAATATGGCTACTTTCGTTTTAGTGCCTCAAGAGCCATGTAACAAGGACTTCTAACTATCTCATTAAATCTTTCAGCTATAGAAAATGGCAAACATTAGTAAATGAATCCTGGGCAGAGGCAACTAGTTGATAAAAGATAGAATTGTTGTAGTTATAAAATATCGCAATGACTGCAATAAATATAATTTCATAGTACCATGTTAAAACCAATTCCTAAAGAATGGTCATGCACTAGGTCCATCTTTTTTTTATTTTCTAGAATTAAATGTATACACCTATATATGCTTCACTTTGAAGTGTACGGTAGAAAAAATTGAAACAGCAAGGGACAGGAGAAGAAACTTTTAGAATTAAAAATCTAAAATACTAATCAAGGGCATACCTGAATTGAAGCCAAACTTGAATCAGAAGATGAATTTCTTGATAACTTAGAGATAGGATGGACTGCTTCATCTTGCAGACGCATAAGCATAATCCAATTTACCAAGAACAAGAAACCTAGCAGCCCAATAAGCAAAAGAAGGACTTTCACTTGTGAACTGGTTGATTTGAGAGAGCTAATGATGGGTGAGGTCAAGAATGGAAATAATCAGAAAGGAAAAGAAAAGCACATACCGAGATTTCAAACTAAGAAGACATTTCCTCCTTCAAACTCGACAAATCTTCTTTACCCAAATGAATGGAATAAAAATTTGGTGCTTTCATTATTGACTACATAAAATTGGCGAGGTGGAGACTGAAAGAATTGCCTAAAGAACTACCTTAAAATGGTTGCTTCCAAGCACCACACATATATATAGCCAATTACCGTCGAAAAAGCTGATTGCTCCAAACCTTACGACAAAGTGGAAACGGCCACAATAAAATGGCTAAACACAAAATTTGAATACCAAAAAATATGCAAAGTGAGAAGGTTTGATTGATGTGTAATCATGAGCAACAGCCCCTGAAATTAGAAAATTGCCTAGAACAAAACCTTGGAATATGGACCAATGCAGGTGTAGTGATCAAAACTCCCAACATTAGAAATTCCTCCCAGTTTTCATTTTGAATTAAAAAATCTGTCTCAAAATTGGAATAACAACAGGAAATGCTATCATTTTTATTTTCCCATTTTATTTTTCCAATTAAAAAAATCTTCTATTTATCTAAGATTATAGCCTGCCACGTGGCATGCTATAGAAAATTATTGATTGGTGATGAAGCTAAATGTTGTAAAACTTCATTTACAGTTTAAATATTTATATTAATTTGAATTTAAATATGGAACATTGATTTGAAATCTAAAAATCTAACTAACCTCAAAAAATTTCGCACAAGAGAAGTAACAACATGGGCATATAAGTCTATTCAATTGTTTTTTATTTTATAAATACATTTGTAAATTCAAAATGATTTAATTTGGGGGGATGGACAACTAGTTTTTATGAATTATTAATTTTAATTTAAAATTTGAAATTTAACAGCCTTTTATTTGGTTGAGATTATTAATTTAATTTCAAACTAGAGATATTCTTAATTGGAATAAAAAAAACCTCCTATAACAAAGTCATAAAATCCAAAACAACATGTTCTAGTGATCAGAATTCACGTGTCAGCCTGCAACCAACTCTCACTTTGTAACCAACCATGAAATAATCATGAGATAAATCATGTTTTAAATTTTAAGTTTTATAAGTACAAATTTTCTGCAAATAATATGCCAAAAAAAAAAAGAAAAGAAAAAGAAAAGCACATGAATGGGAGAACATGTGTAGAAACATAATTATATGAATAGGGGAAAATCGGTAGAAACGTAAACACATGAATAGGGAAACATGGTTTTTGCAAAAATTTAAAAATGAGGACCATTTATCTACATATTGGTAACACCACGTGTCAGACTACCAACAACTCCTGTTTTATACTCTATTTTTTTATATTGATAGATTGCTGTCAAAAACTGAATTTTAAATATGAATTATAAAATATTTATTAAAAGACAAAAACACCCTTCTACTTCTCATGTCCATCTCTCAATCTCTCGCCATCTCCATCTCCATCTATCTTCATAAACCCGGATCCGGATTGCCTTAGTATCTCTTTTCTCAGCATCCCTCAGAATCCCAAAATCCTGTCCATCTGTATGATCAAAAAACTCACATTGTGCCACGTCGTAAGTACGACTAACAATACCATTCGGCCTTCTCCTCTCTCCTCTTCCGACACCCAACCATTGGTTAGCAATAACCATCTCCTCCATGGCCATGCTTGCCTTGGCTATTCTTCCTCGATCTCCCACCTCTATCTGTCATTTGTAATCATCCTCTTCCTCCTCCTCTTCCTATGTCGGAAATTTAATCCCCTACAACGCATGGCATTCTAATCTTCTCTGTGGCGACATTACCAGAGCCATTGAAAGCAAAGTGTTGCTCTAAATTCGACCACGGATCAAGTTTGTGGTTGACTCTCCTCCGCCTTCGCCACCGTCTCCTAGAAATGGAAGCCTGCCCACAGATCTCAATGGATAAAACTAAAGTCACCATGCTTCCAAATAGAGACACCAAGACAAGAGATCAATCAACTAAAAGAGTTTCTTCATGTGCGCGTGTGTATATACACACAGATCCAGAGAGAGCTCCATTTTTGTTAGAGATTTCCACCCTTTTGGCTTTATTTATCATTTAGATTAGTTTTCACTTTTAGACCTTAAATTGTGAAGAACCTATTTTTACCGGTGAAAAATTTGCGAAGTATCTTTGCACGGTCAAAGATATTCAGCCTGTTTGGTTGAGTGAACATGAGTGCAAAAAATAGCTTAAAAGTTTGACTAAGTCATATTGTAAATTTGGAAACTATGAGTACAAAAAATTATTACCTCTAATTCTAATTATAAGAGTTAGTTAACTAATTTAAGAAGATTAACAAAAGAAGTTAAGTTAGTTAGTTGTAATAAATAGGTATTGTCTTTCCTAAAATATTCTTACTAATCAAGTGTGTTAGCTAGAATTACTATTGTTAGCAAGACTATCTTGAAAAAATGCATAAATATAAAAGACAAAATAGATTAAGGTGTTATATTAAAGATAAAATAAAAGTCAAATAAAGTCTTATATTAAGAACCGGAAGTAATACTTTTTTAAGCTTGATTACAAAAGTATCTGAAACTTAATTATGACTCATGTCAAAACAACTTTTTAAAAAAAAATCATTTTTGTCTGTATATTTATATTCTTATGTTTCTATCTTCATATTTCTAGTATTTCATAATCAATTTTGAGTTATTTATTTTCAATACTTTCTTGAGTAAAAATAATTTTTAACATAATTTTTATAATATTTTTAATTTTTAATATTATTTTTTATTATATATATAAATTGTGCAGAGTATATCATCCAATTAATTATGTAATATTATTTAGTTCAAATTTTCACAGTTTTGTGATTTCTAATTTAAATATATTTTTATTCATTAAATATAACTTCTTTCAATTATAATAATTTAAAATTATTGTATTTTATAAATTCATATTTTTAATCATTTTTTATTGTTCAATAAAAGTTATACTTTAATCATTCTATAAACTAAACTTATTTATCCAACTATAATCCAAATAATTTCTTTACTTTACAAACTAATTTTTATAAAAATTAATTAGATTACCTAATCTAATTTTTATTTAATCTCATTTTTTTAAAATCAGATTAAAATCCAAACGAATCCATTAAGGTGACGTCTTAAGGTATGTTTGGATCACCGTTTGGAGGAGGAAAAGTGCTTAGGAACATGTGAAATGGTGGTTTGAAGCTTTTTTGAAGTAAACACATATTTGGATTGTTGTTGAGTGCAAATGAACTTATGCCATAAATTGACTTTTTTTCCAACGCTCCAAAAAGTAACTTTTGCCTTCCACAACGCAACTGATGGGGTCCACATAGGTGAATGACAAAATGTTTTTACTCTTTTGCCTCAGAGAGAGAATGCTTTTATACAAGATTCAATAGATTAATTTAAAAAATTAAAAAAGCTGAATAAATTATTTATTTATATTTTATGTTACATGATTTCTCTAAAATACTTATGTGTATTATTAGACTACATATTAGTTTATAAGTCAAGCAAATTAATTTGAAGAAAAATAAATATAAATATGTCAAAATAATTTATTTAAATTTCCTAATATTCTCAAATTAATTATATGTATTTAATTATATTCTATGTATGTTCAAAATTTTCTCACCAACAGATATTTTTATTATACAATTATAATTTTAATTATTTTTTTAACAATTATCATACTAATATCATATAATATAAACATTAATGTTCAATAAAGTTCATGTCTTTTTCAGTTATTTTATATCTAAACTTATTTTTTTATTAATCATCCAAACAACTTTTAACTTTTTCAACTAACTTTATATAAGCACCTATCCAAACATAAATAGCATTACACTGACTGATTTTTTATTCTAATTTTAGTTACAAAAATTAGTTAGACTGAAGTTAGTTTTGTCCAACGCTAATTCAAATGTATTCTTAGTGGTTGGGACTTGGGAGTCGAAAGCGGCGAGGAGAGCAGAAGGTTGAAGACGCTGCTATTAGGGTGTACTTCAACCTTATTCATTTTTAAGAGTTTCATGATGTGGCGTAGTGTGAGGTTTTGGATCATATGCATGGACAGGATTTTGGGATTCTGAGGGACATGGTGGAAAAAGATTATGATACGATTTGGATGGGAAGAAAAGTAGAGAGAAAAGAAAACGAGAAGAGAGAAAATAGAGAGAAGGAAAAATTGGAGGGAAGTTGTCATCATCCTTCTTGTTTGGATAAGTGAGAAAAAATAGAGAGGAGGAAAATTTAGCAAACATCTAAATGACTAAAATGTTCTTATCAAAATATATCATATTTAAAATTAAATTAAATTAAATTAAATATTACAATAGAAAAATCATACTAATATTAGCATTATCAAATAATTTAAAATCAAGTTATTTGATTTATATATTTTTTCAGATTATTATGTTTTAAAAACATTGTTTTAAGATAAAAAATAAAAACTAAATAACTTTTAAATATAATAAAAGAAAATAAATATGGAGAGGAAGATAAGAGAGGGACAAATCATGAAAATCTTGTTTTCCTTCCCAAATCTCTCCATATATAAAGAGAAAATTAAAAAAAAAAGATATGAGACCCACTTTATTTTTTCTTTCGCTTTTTCTTCCTCCTATATTTTCTCCACTATCTAAACAAGAAAAAACTTATTTCTTCCCATATTTTCAAGAAACAAAAAACCGGACCGGAAGCTAAACCGGTCGAGGCAGTAGGTCAAGGGTCACCGGTCGAACCGGAGGTCAGACCGGGATTGGACCAATCATATTAAAATAATATAATTTAATTCACAATATTAAAATAGAACCGAATTTATAAATAATAATCACTCAAAAAAAGATTGGAAGTTACAAAAGTAGTTTAAATGTTTAATTGTACTAAGAAAATATTAATAAAATTCACATCTTCATCACTATGCAAAATCAAAATTATCATTAAGATCATTGGTAAGAGCATGAATTGAGATATCATCAGTTGGGCGAGGAAAAATAGGAGTAACAATATCATCGTGCAAAGGTGGAGGATCACCAATATCCATATTTTTATCACCTATATAAGACAATAATCAATAATAATGATTATGCAAATAATTATATATTTATTTAAGAATACTAATAGAATCTTAATTATATATATAAACTTTCATTATTCCTCTCAAAAGTTGTTGAATTTGCAGTACCTTCATTGTTAAATGATGTTCCAAGTAAACAAATCATTGAAATCAATCGATATAACTGTTTTTAACTTTTTCCTGGATCTTACATCTATATTATACACAATATTGTTCTACATTAGAAAAAGGAAATAAATTTCATTTTATCTAAGCCTAGCTACTTTACAAGTTATTAGTGTTGAACTTGAGAATTCAGATGAATAAAAAAATAGAAGAAGAACGCACAAAGCATGACCAGTGAACCAAAAAACCGTAAGAGCAAAGCACATTTATGATTTAACTATCTAAGCCTAACTGAATGAAAATTACTAATAAGACAAGAGGCAAGAGCACAAAAGCAACCACCTACAGCTCTGACAATGATTCTGCCACTATGAAGAAGTAACGACGATGGGAGGCGACCACTTGCGGCTGTGATGTAGATTTGCGCTTGAACCACGATCACCGGCTGCTTCAACGTTCGACCTCGACGACGTGACGCGAAGATCCGGGACCTCCGATGGCGAAGAAAACTTCGGCATAATGAGGTTGATTCAGCTAGGGATTTTCGATTTGGGGGAGGGTGGCAACGGCGAGAAGTGAAAGGCAAAGACTTTTCTCGAATTGAAGCAGGGGCCGAGCTCATTCAATTTGGACCGGACTGTCTTTTTTTTTTTTTAATTTTCCAATGCCAAACGACTTCGTTTTCCATGGATTGAAGGATAAAAAAATAAAATATTTAAAACCAGGCAACCCATCAAACGATCCGGTTATTACCAGTTGAACCGTTCTCAAAACGGTTCAATTGTAGACCGGTTTTTTTGGCCTCCCAGACCGGACTAACCATTGGTTCACCGGTTTTCCGGTCGAACTAACCGGTCTGGTCTAGTTTTTTTTTTCCTTGCATATTTTCCTCTTTAGTTTTCTTTCCTTCCTAATTTTCTCTCGTGTAACCGCAACGGCCATCTCTCCTGGTGGATCCCTCTCCCTTTCTCCCTCTTCCCAATTCGCTTCTGTATTTCAAAGTCCTCCTAAATTTCCTGACCTCATCGTCTTTATCATCATCGTGGGTGAGAGCGACAGAACGCCATTGACAGAACGAGACGACTCGACCAGATCTGAGAGGAAAGAGAGGCTTATTCTTCTTCTTCAACCTTCAACAGTGAGAGCTGGAACAAGAGCCATTTTCTACTGCAAGAAAAATGCCAGCCCAAGAGGTAATCTTTGCATTGTAATGCGGTAGAGGATTTTGAATATTCCCCGATTTATTCAACAACAAATTCGCATTATATTGTGTTCAAACACGCTACGCAGAGATTAATATAATGGGGTTCTAAGTCAATCATTAGTGAGACGTTAGAGTCACCATGGGAGATTAATGTGCAGTTTGAGAAGATGGGTCTTCAGAGATTCCCTTGTTTTGTGGTTCCGGTTTTTTTTTCGAGTGTAGCTGTGCTTTGTTATGGTAGCAGAACCAGTTCATTAATGAGAGAGATTGTGAATACTGTGGATATATATGCCACTTGATAACGATGTATTCGCAATCCTACCTGGTTATAATGCTCCTCAACAAGTTCCGTAAAATCTGTGTAAAATGATTTAAAATTCAGTTCTCTAGCCTTTGGCCTCATTCCTCGCCATTTTTATGGATGTATGGATTTCCTTGGTTAAGGTTCATATAACACAAGGTGATTATATGGGGAAGGCAGTGATAGTTTCTTGGGTGATTGAGGATGAACCAGGATTAAGTGTCGTGTGTTACTGGAATGAGAACAGTAAAGAGAATAAGATAGTGACTGAGAGCGAATTTGTTACCGATTTTCTGGCAAGAGAATTTGTTACCTTTTTTTTGGCAAGAGAATTTGTTACTTATAGATTTTACAATTGCTCATCTGGATTTATTCATCACTGCACTATAAAATATTTGGAGGTAGGAATTGATCCACTGCCCCATGTTATGATTGTTGTTATTTTTCTGATGCTAATCGAAAGTGGTGTGTTTCAGTGAACGAGTTATTTATTACTGTGATAAAAAGTTTAATAATGTGTGAGGCTACTTCTCTGAATTTTTAGTCCATAGTTATTATTTAAAAGGAAAACCCATAGTTTTGTGGTCTTAGTAATCTGCTAGTGTGGGGGCCATTTTGGCATATTAACTTATGAATAAAATACTTGGCCTAAGTAATCTGATTTTAAGTTGGTTCTAAATTTATGTAGAAGATTGAAAGCATGGTAGGATCTTCTCTTGAGCACGTCCTTTCATTTTTCATTGACAATGTTATGACGCTTAAACTTGATTGAGGAAACACTTATAGATGTGAAAAACAAAGTTGTACTTGTGCAATATGTTTCTATTACTTCTAGATACCATATGAGACCTAAATCAGCAACTAACAATCCCCTAGTGAGAGATGTAAAACCATTGACACATTACATGGACAACAAATCCAACCTAATCCATACAACAGCAACTAAATAATGTACCCATCTTTAAGAACAGAACAGAAAAACTTATAAATGAGTCAAATAAAGTTAGAAACATCTAGTATTGAATCTATATGAGCATTGCTTATTTTAGACAACTTCTTCAAAGGGCAAACCAGCTACCCAAGTCACCAGATTTATGTCATAGTTCCATTTCTTGTTCTTCAACTTGAATGCTATATATGCCACAAGTGTAATCTGACCTTAAAACACCACCCATACATATAACTTCATACTAAAAACAAGATAAAATTGTCTCAGAGAGTCCATACATTGAAATTTATTAATAATAAATCAAGTGGCTAAGATAGGAATCGAAGAACTATTATAACATTAAATATAATAATTATAACCTGTTATATAATATAATCCTAGCCACATTCAAACAAATAATATTGCAAAATACAGTAATCAAAGACCCTAGCAACTGTAGCTGAGATAGGAACAGCAGCCCAGGACTTCAAACATTCAAATGATCTAATTGGGTCCGCTAAGATTCCCAGATCTTCGTCGCCCATTACACTATCTGCTACCCTTCAAACCGATTTTTTCAAGTAAGAGATGTTTAGAATTTCAATTGTTTAGGTGTACTAGCAGATCAAAATGAAGCAAGAACAAATGGAGTGGGAAACTACAAAGACAAACGAAGAGGAGAAATTTAAAAGTTATATGTATGGGTGGTGTTTAAAAGTGTGATTGATATGTCTTGTAAATGAGACACAATTTTTAATTAAAGTATTTTCTTTTAATTAAAAGACCTTAATGCTATTAAAAAGACCAGGAACCATAGCCTGAGCACAAAGCCGAGCAATCTCACGGTGCTGGTTAATTTTTCCAATGATCTTGGTTTTATCTATTTGAATTTTCATATAAAATGCATTTTGCTAAGCCAGTGAATAAGTTGATTACCATTCTCTGTGATCATGGTGATTTTTTTCTTGTTTTCTGAGTAATCTATTTTGTTTTCCCTCCCTTTTCTAAAGATTCTAGACATGGGAATGTCTGGAACTGATTAATGTTCATTCTTTCTGGCTTGTCATATGCCATATCTTTTAATTTTTATTTTGTCTGCAAATCAAATGCGCATGCTTTGTTTTATTTTGGTGGAATGCTTTCCACGAAAAGAACATTTTTTTGTTTTAGAAATGGAGAGAAAATTGTGAACTTAGTTTTTATGTAATTGAGGGAAGAAGATCTGGCAGAAATTGGGAAGAAATCATCAGATCTGGCTGGATAAGATCGTCGTCAGATCTGAATCTTGTTGCCCTCTAATCTCCATCACCAACTTCTAGCTTGCCATATCCGGTCTGCATTTTTCTTTCAAATGATATCTGCCGCTTGCTGTGAAAGCATTTGTGGAACTGGGTCCCCATTCAAAGCTTCCTGGTTAGTTTCTATAAATCCCCCTCAATACTTCTCCATATTGGTTTTTTATGGATCCCCTGGGGGAATTATGTCATTCGTAGTTTGACTGAAGGATTGTAAATAGCATCTGTTTGCTGATATGAATGCTAGCAAGTCTGTAAACTCTTGCACAATAACAGGTTTTGAGGCTATGATTTTGTTATGGAGTATTCAATTATTTCTCTCTTGATTCTAGCTAGTCTTGCAATTCAATATTCCCTGTTTGATCGCTCCTTTTTTTTTTTTTTTGGCAGTTACTGAAACGTTTCTTTGATATCTGAAGAAAAGAGGTACCTGAGTAATATATCTACTTTTTGAAGAACAATAGATTTGACACACTAGGTGTGAGAATCGTTATATAGAAGCATGAGGTTCCTGATCTTAAGTTTGCTAAGGTTACCTATTGGAGTGCTAATGTTATTACTGTTATGTCTTGGAAACATCGGCAACTCTGTGGCGCATTTGTCATCTTCATCTGAATCCACATTGCATACAAATAATTGGGCTGTTTTAGTCTGCACATCACGATTCTGGTAAGTGCAGCTTCCATTTTTAATTTATAACATAACAAAATTATAGCTATATCCTCTTTTTGTGAGTAATGAAACCCTCTTAAAGAATCATACCAGTGTTTTCTTTTCGTGGTTCCTTTGGATTGTTTATACCACCTTTGGCAACATGAAAATATGATGCTTACTCGAACTGACCTGGTTTCGGACATTGTTTTCCAACTCATTTACTCCAACTCAATCATTTATGTTGTCATTCATGATTGTTTTGTTCATTCGATTTTATTTCAACTAACAGCTTACTATAACATAAATTAATTATTAAATTAATTTAAATATTGTTTGAATCCAGTTTACTATCATTATCACTAAAAAAGCAATCACGTGTTAGAACGCACCATCCCTTTTTGGCTGTATCTCATCTCTACAACATGTCTAGTGAGCTTTAATACCGACTTCCTTTTTATTCCTGAGGACATAAACGTTTTCAGCCACCTGTATTTTGATTTAGAGCAAAATTTATTGGTCTAGTGTGTGCATCCTTGAAATTGCTTTTTAGACTAAGTATCAACAATTTGGCCCCAAAAAAAAAAAAGATTAAGCATCAGCAATGCTGTCTAAACATGTTACTAAGTCTTATAAAAGACGTTTTATAGCTATCACAAAGTCTTAGTTTCATGACTTGGTTAACATATTTAATTCGTTGCTTCCCTTATTTAGGTTTAATTATCGACACATGGCCAATACACTTTCCTTATATAGGTAATATCCAATTTAACTTTATTTGCTCCAATTATACTTTGTAATTACCTGTTGTCATTATAATTTCCTTGTTAATCAGGACAGTTAAGCGGTTAGGAATTCCTGACGAGAGGATAATACTCATGCTGGCAGATGACATGGCATGTAATGCTAGAAACAAATACCCTGCCCAGGTTTTCAATAATGAAAATCATAAGCTTAATTTGTATGGGGACAATGTGGAGGTGAGTTTTCTTTTTGCCTTTCATTTTCCTTGTTCACTAGATAATATTCTTTGTGTTGGCTTTCGAATTGTCTTGATATGAGTCTAAATTATATTAACAAACCATAAACTCGTGAGCCAGTTTTGGTTGTGGATTTTAAACTTCCGCATATAAGTAATGAAAAGTAGGAATATATATCCACATATATGTAGAGATATGAACGCATATGCACAGAAGAACAATATAATGAGATAGAAGAGTACAAAGATTAAGGAGAAGGAACTAATCTAACAGCAAAGAAAGTAGTGAAGGAAATTCAATGCTCATAACCATCCCAAACAACTTTTCCTTCTAATGTGTAGCCTTCTCGCTGTCTAGAAAGAGGTTATTGAGAAATTCTGAGCTCTTGTTGCTCGTAATGCAAACATCCGAGGTCAAGGCCTTTTGTGGCCTATGCATCTCACTACTTTTTAGTATTAATCCTACTAATACATAGCTTAAGCAGAGGCTACTCTTTTCTTTGATTCACTAGCTATGTTCGTAGAAACTACATGAGAAATTTGAAGCTTTGCTTACTAATTTGGGCACAAAAAGGGGAAACACGTAATAATATTTTAAGTCTACTTATGTGCTTCCTTTCACTATGCAATCAATTAATAAATAATTTTGCTGTGAGTATTAATATTACTGGGAGGCTTCTTTTGTTTGATGATTCAAGCTTGTGTCTGGTATATAGCTGAGTTTGCCATTCTGCCCTGAATCTTGCATAAATAGATTGAGGTTGGAGACTTCTATTTCGGAAAACCAATTTGGATTTATGCCAGGGAGATCCACATCGGAAGCAATCTATTTACTAAGGGGGTTAATGGAGAGATATAGAAGTAAAAGAAGAGATTTACATATGGTTTTTATTGACCTGGAAAAGGCTTATGATCGTGTGCCAAGAGAAGTATTGTGGAAGGCTTTGGAAAAGAAAGGTGTACGGGTTGCGTATATCAAAGTCATACAAGATATGTATGAGGCGGTAACTACCAGTGTAAGGACGCCTGGGGGGGAGACAAAGGACTTTCCTATTAAGATTGGCCTACATCAGGGATCCTCTCTGAGTCCGTACTTGTTCAACATTGTTCTGGATGTTGTAACTAAACCTGTTCAAGAAAGAATCCCTAAGTCCATGCTCTTCGCGGATGATATAGTTCTTATGGCGGAATCAAAAGAAGAGATTAACACTAGTTTGGAGTTATGGAGAAGGACTTTGGAGTCGAAAGGTTTCCGTTTGAGCAGGAACAAAACAGAATATATGCATTGTGATTTTGGAGGGAGGCAAGGTAATAGGGATTTGGAGGTGAGGATGGGAGAGCAAATTATTCCTCAAGTATCAAAGTTTAAATACCTAGGATCTATTATACAGGAGGATGGGGAAATTGATGGAGACATTTCTCATAGAATACAAGTTGGCTGGTTAAAGTGGAGGAAAGCTACCGGAGTTATTTGTGATAAGAAGGTACCTGAGAAACTTAAAGGAAAATTTTATCGGACTGCTATAAGACCAGCTATGATGTATGGTAGTGAATGTTGGGCAATAAAGGGAAAACAAGAGCACAAAGTCGGAGTAGCAGAAATGAGGATGTTAAGATGGATGTGTGGTCATACAAGAAAAGATAGGATTCGAAATGAAAAGATCAGGACAAGAGTCAGTGTGGCACCTATCCAAGAGAAAATGGTTGAAAATCGCTTAAGATGGTTTGGACATGTCAGAGAAGGCCTTTGGAGGCCCCGGTGAGGAGGGTGGATCAAACAAGATGGAGTCCTATAAAAAGAGGCAGGGGAAGACCGAGAAGAACGCTGAATGAGGTCATTGAACGAGACCTCCTAATCAACAACATATCTAAGGATTGGGTTGTTGACAGAGCATGATGGCGTCGTGTGATTCATGTAGCCGACCCCACCTAGTGGGATAAGGCTTGTTGTTTGTTTGTTTGTAGAGAAATTAGAGGAGAGAGGGGAAGAAGAAGTCTGGGAAGAAAAATGAGAGAGAGAGAGAGAGAGAGGAGGGAGAACTTATTCTATTCACTTTGGCCATTCGCCAGTCTGATTACCCAGGCCCCTTATTTATAGGCCTAAGGACTTGGTAACTAATGCTAACTAACTTCCTCCTTTCTATTATATTTACACATCAAATACCTTGGTTGACTTTAGGTACTCTTGCTACTGAAGTCTGTTAGCCATAACACATTTCTCTGATATGTAAATTTTCCATCTCTCTCTGATTGGCTTTAAGCTGATATCAATATTAAATCTTATAATTTCTTAAAAGAGACTTAGGGATATTTGGATGGAAACTAAATCATGATTTTAAAATTGATTTTACGGTATACTAAGTAAATATGTAAGGGGAGTTTTGTTTCGATTTGTGTGAAAACATTTTTGCTTTCTGGGGTTACCAGGCACCCTCTTAATAGAAGACGTGCTGTGGTAACCCAATAAACCTCTTTGTCTAGTCACATTCTCTCACTTTTTTCAGTTGAACACTTGTGTATATGTAGACTTCCATCTGATATGATGCTATAGAGATATTCATCGCTTTCAACCTGTTTTGGGGCTATACGCAATGTCTTTTAGAGGATGAACATTTTGCTTCTTAACTTGCAGGTAGATTATCGTGGCTATGAAGTGACAGTGGAAAACTTTTTACGAGTTTTGACGGGTCGTCATGAGGCTGCTGTTCCAAGGTCTAAGCGTCTTCTAAGTGAAGAAGGGAGTCATGTACTTTTGTATATGACTGGGCATGGAGGTGATGAATTTTTGAAATTTCAGGACTCTGAAGAGCTCCAGAGTCATGATTTAGCTGATGCTGTGAAGCAAATGAAAGAGAAGCGTAGGTATGAAGTTGTTAGCATCCTGATTTGATTTTCTAAGATGAAGAGGGAATAATTACAGTGAATCTCTTCTGGATCTTTCAAGTGAGAATCTGATAGGAACTGACAGTAGGAACAGTAATAAATCAGATAATGAAACAGTGAATGGGCTCCTGATAGTGAAATAATACTCGAATAGGATTAATCAATAGCAATCTTCCTACTCAGTGGGAGATAGGAAGTTACAAAATGGTTCACACACTCACAGCCCATACAATGGTCCTGACATTCGAGAGGTCAGCTCTCTCCTCACCATGCTCTCATGCCAAAAAAACGTCTTCCCTCCCCCAAGCTACAACGGCTAAAATACTTAAAAGTAAACAGCACAGTCTCCAAAATACAACAACCTAGTACACAGACCTAAAGACATTAGAGTGTGCTACTTTCTCCAAAAAGGTAGGAATTAGAAGTCAACTCCCTGGTTGCTTAGAAAGGACTGTTGCCTTTTGCTTGCTTCTGCCTCTGTCGCCTCTTATAGGTATTTTTAAATAGGTCGATCCTATCAGAATCTCACCTGATAAATCTCAATAACCAGGGATAAATTCTATTAAGAATGAGTAAAGTAAGAGTCTCAATCTACACACCCTCAATAGCCGAATCAATGGAGAATTTCCACTTAATTCAAATAGTACTTTATTTCTCTGGTATGTTGGCCATAAAATCTGCCAACACATTTATAATGCAGAAAATATGATTAAATGAGAATGAAAAATAAGTAAATATCCCTAGTATCTTGGAGCTAAGCTAACAGAAAGAGACGGTGGACCTAACAACCTAAAGTTCACTTACTCAGCTGATAAATCATTAATAAAACAAATAAAACTTATGAGACTCATTCAGCTGTCCTTCAAAGATGAAAAAACTGACTCAACCACTACTCCATTCTCCTTATTTCTTCTCTGGTATGTTAATGTGCTGATTTGGAGTCTTATCAGAAATCTTATGCAAATTAATGTTGTGACTTTTAAGTTTGATTTGTGAACTTGATATTTGATAAAGTTTTGGATCAAGGGCTGTATTTGCATGCTTTCTTGTATGGCTGTTTTCATATGCTAAAGTAATGCTTAGTTTTTTGTATGAAGTTTTTGCTTGGCAAATGTTTTATGAAATAGACCATTTTTCTAACTATGAAGATTTAATCTATATTTTGTGATTAACTTCATATTTGGTAGTTATTGACATCTTGTGACCTCTTTATATAGGGCAAAAAACTCATCTTTTTGCTGGTATGTTGTCTCTTAGGTTTAAGGAGCTATTGATAATGGTGGACACTTGCCAAGCTTCAACTCTCTTCTCACAGGTCTCAAAATGCTTTCCAGAATATGATTTTTAGAAAAATCAAACATGAATTCTCATTAGATGGATTTTTAGAATATTATATGAAGCTTATTCATTCTTTAATTAAAAGGAGATGTTGGCAATCAGTCAATCGAAGTATTAATTGCATGATGTTGCCTTGTTAGATTGTTTTTACATAAGATTACTGCATGCCTTGTGTTTTTACGATAGGTGCCTTTGTCTATTCCAATGGGATTTGTAATCATTGGTAAAAGAACTTTGGATATTAGGAAGCTTAAACTCAGTATTTGTTAATTTGATTGTGATAGGGTGATTGTAGAAAGAAAGGTGAAAGAGAGAAAAACAGAGTGAATACAAAGAGAAACTAGAATTATACTGTATAATTCAAAAGGTCAAAGCATATGAGAATAAGATTGATGATTACCCTATTTATAAGTCATGGGTAATTCTAATCTCAATTAAATATCTAATCCAAACATTACTATTACTGATATAATTAAATCCTATCTAAATCCTCCTAATATGATAATATCCATATTCTATCTAAATTTATTTAAAATCCAAGTAAATTCTTATAATTAATGAATCTAATAAAATCTTACCTAAACTTATCATTATCTTCTCTACAAGAGATCTTTGTCCCCAAGGGCAAGTACATAGAAAATGGTACTAAACTAGAGCCAAGAAGCATTTTAAATAATCCATGAACCAATTTTGTACCAGCAACCTTGTATTGAAGCATTGAACATGAGACCCATCAACGCCAAACGTGAGTTTCACACTCTTGCAGGTTCTTGACTTGCAAAACTCATTGCTTAGCCATGCGTGACCAGCCTAGGAGCATTCCTTTTGGTTGTATGTGACAGCCCTTATGTTGTCCCCAAAAAGCTTAGTTGCAAGTGGAAGTTTGTATACAGAAAGCTGTGTTTTATTCCATAGGATTGAATGATACATATAGGCAGAAGAGTGATTTAGCATATCACATGAAATCCTCCAGAATTAATGAGGAAGTAAAAAAAAGAAAGAAATATATTCTGTAATCCCTAAATTAGTGCCTAAGAACCATGTGTCTAACGGGTAGAAAATCAGAGTACATAGCTGTGTTTGATTCTAGGTTAAAGAGTGAATGGGCCTCCCCCTATGGCCCATTTCCAACACTCTCCCTCAAGCTGGGGAATAGATGTTAATTATTCCCGGCTTGCTAGTCGACTTGTCAAACTTGTTCTTGACCAGTGGTTTGGTCATTACATCCGCAATCTGTCTTCCAAAGGGAATTTAGGTTAGATCGATGACTTTAGCTTCAATCTTTTCCTTGATGAAATGGCTGTCAATTTCAACATTTTGTTCGGTCATGTTGGACAGCATTGTTTGCAATCTTGAGTGCAGCCATATTATCACACCACATCTTGATTGGTGTATTTATTTCTATGCCGAGTTCTCTTAACACATGTACTACCCATATTAACCCTGCCTGCATGTGCGCACATGACCTTCCTTCTCAAATATTAGCTTATTGCTTGTGTAGTTACTTTAATTCAATTATTTAGAGTTCCTGAGACAAAATTACGAAAGTTGATGGGTGGAATTTTACAAGCATTCTACACTAGATAGTTATAGGTCTTTGTCATCTCACAAACCTTTGCCTGCTAACTAGCCAAATGTGATGTGCTGGCTTACTTATAGCGTATTTTGATCCATTTTGACTGTCATGTTGTGAAGAACAAAGGACATGGCTGTACCTAGTAAATTTCTATTTGCTTTTACTTTTAAGTTTCAACTCTCTGTTTACTATTGTCCTGGGCTAGCTTGGTACACATCCTTTGCATGTATTTAAATGTCCTGGTGGTAAAAGGCAAATATGCCGCATAGATATGTCAAAGCCTGAAATCCTCTAATTCTTTTCTCTGTCACGTTGAGAAAAAGTTGTCATTTATTTATTCTGCTAATTTTTTTCCCTAGGTTGACTTGGTTCATTTTCTGAACCTTACAGCTTCATTCCCCAGGTGTTTTGGCTATGGGAAGCAGCATGAAAGGAGAGAATTCATATTCACATCACTTAGACCCAGATGTATGTATCCATTTTCTAGTATTAACCATCTGCTGCAGTCATTCCTGTTGTTAATGGCATTTAGATTCTAGACATAGGCATCAAAACTGCTGTGGCATCCTCCCCAATAATAAATAATTTGAGGAATTGTATTAAAAGAATTTTTTAAAAAATCATGATCACACAATTTTCAAGCAGTGTCATTACTTTACTAAGTATATTAAAATCACTCATGGGCCTTAACTCCGATTTCTGAGTTGAATTGGTACTTGAAATGGTATCCAAGTCACGATGAACACATGATCTGAATTTGATCTTTTCTGTTATACATTTTCTTGATTGAAATTTTTAGTTCTAGTCACAAGGAGCTTGTTCTTGTTTTACTCTTAAATCTCATAATATGCTTCCATGTAAGGTGTGTTAGAAATTATAATAAAATATTACGAGTCTTCACTTAAATGCAAGGAAAATTTAAATCTGGAAAACATTCATTTAGAAAGTTTTAAACAGATTAATGACCATATCATAAACTTCTGAGATGAATTCGTCCTTTATTGTATAAATGTACAGCAACATTCAACCTAAGCACCAGTTGACGTAAGTGGGAAAACAAAACTTAAATGTTCTGATGTTATTAGCAAGAGCTAAGAAAACATCTGAGTAAGTATCTAGCAAAGCTAATAAACTGAACGGACTACAGAGGGTGTGAATGAGTGTACAAAAAAGAAAAAGAAAAAGAGAAGATCATTGTGCTAGCAGTCAAGAAACAATGGCAATCATAAGACCAAACAAACGGTAGGCAATGGCAAAAACTCGAGGTCTTGAGCAGTTGGCAAATTTCTCTTCACTTGGCAGTTCTGATAACAATATGTGGGAGAGAAGAGTCTAGAGGAAGGTAAAAGGATAGAAGTTACTTGGTTGAGGATTTTGTTCTATGATGGCTAGAATATGGCTACTTTTAATAACGTTGATCCTTGCAATGTTATTGACATGGTTCGTAACTGTGAACATTTTATTCTTGAATTTGGTCTATGATCCGGACAACTAAAATTCACTTCTGTTTTATTTAATACAGGTTGGTGTTTCTGTTGTGGATCGCTTTACATATTATACTCTAGCCTTCTTTGAGAAGCTAAATATGTATGATAATGCCTCCTTGAGCAGGTAGACCATAAGTGTTTTTTGGGAGTGCGAATACATGACTTCTTTTCCTTGTTATGAAGTGTTTCTGTAGCCTCTGTTTAACTTTCCGGTCTTGAATGATCTTGTAATTTTGATGAAAGAAATCTGTTGAGAGATCAACATAGATGAGGATCATTTTGATTTTTCCATCAAACCAATATGGAAAACAATGAGTTTCAATTTCTATGCTACATGGATCATCCAAACTTCCAAATACTGGAAGATGAAACTGAGTTGGGTCTTCCAATTTGTGACATGATATTTAGTTCTATTGATTACTGTTGTCCAAATCAAATATTTGATTTTTAGTGGGGCTTTACATGTCCAAATGGATTTTCCAGGAAAGTTGAATTCTGTTTTCATGGTTTATAATTCTATGGCTGTGCAAATGAAAACAAAAGTTTAATTAAGGTGATCGACTCTCATTTTGTGATCTTGGTGAATCCGCCTCTCCCCTTCTCTATTATGTTAGTACAGATAATTGGTATGGGTTGCTTAGGAGCATATCAAGAGAATTGTGTTGCAGTAGGTAGAGCATTCCAGCGTCATATTCTTTTGGTAGTTATATTGCTAATTCGGGCATATTTTGTGTTTATTTTGCAGCCTTTTCAATTCATTTAATCCAAATTTGTTGATGTCAACCGCATATCATAGAATGGACCTATATCAACGTAGTTTGGAGGAGGTAATAATTTTTGTTCTTAATTTAATGCAGCTGAACTTTTTTTTCAATAAATATATTGAAATATTTTTTATGTTGAGGAATTTTGAGTAACATTATTTGTTGAGGGATTACCTACATAAGTAACAGATGTTTACTCTGCAAATTGCTGCTACCTGACATTATTTTACATCTCATGGTGCATCATGGGCTGCAAAACATCAAATAATGTTGGCTGTGAAAATTCTGTGTATAGTTTCCACCTAACACATTTTATTTCTTTAATTTATCTCTACTCAGGGAGTTGTTGAAATCGTCTTATAAGCTATTTTCCTGAAAGAATAATAAAGCAATGAGAATCTTGTATACTTCCGTAGGATATGCGTTCTGGTTACAAGACAGATCTCTTAACAAGATAGACGAGAAAATACTATACGTGACAGAAATCTGCATGCCAATAAAGTTTTTGTGTTTATGCTTCTATGTACCAGTTATTGCGTTGATGTGGTGAAAATGAGCATTAATCAGGTCTAATTGGGAAGAATTCTATAAGGATGATTTTGTTTCTCCTTGTTAGGTACCTGTGACCAACTTCTTTGGTTCTGTAATGGAAACATTACATACTGATTCAGCATACAGTTCCCACCGGAGTATAGACGTTGGAGAAGCCAAAATTAAAATTTGCACAGATCAACCAATCTCTGGGAGCGACAGAAGAATTTTGAGAAACATGAATAACAAGGATCAAGTTAGTAGTAACTTAAGCACTAAGGTGACTATCATATGCGCCATTAGGATTGGCACATTATTTCATGCGTAGCATTTTTCAAGAGAATGGATTTTCTGTGCAGGAAAATTCACGGCATAGCTTTGGACAACTCTGGAATTCTATTCTCAGCAAAGCGACCACACCTGAAAACGTTGATGCATTTGTGTGCCACTCCCTTCTTTTAATGCTTCCTTTGTTGGTAGTTTCCACATGGCTATCACGCTAAAGGGCTGGAACAACGATTTTGAAGTTGCTTATGCATGCCTTTAATGTTATGGTTGCTGGGTATGCGATTTTCTAGGAAAATGCTTATAACCGATGGTTTCACACTGGGGTTGAATTCAGAGGAAGCTGCCTCATGGTTTCAACCTATTGGTTTGTCATTTTTTGTTGCCCTGTTCATGCTGTGGTGCGACCCTGTTGTTCTGGTTATGCATAGTTCAAATGGTGTTTTTTGTATCTGTTTTTAATTGAAATGGAATTCAATGGACATATGATCAGAAGATTCACTTGAAGCACTTAGAGTTTCAAACTATTATTCCCTTGGGCCCCGATAAGAAGCTAGAACAGCCATGTTGGTTTTGTCTGTTTTTCATTGTAAAATTTGATATTCACGGTGGGAGCAGGTAAACTTCTATGATCGTACATTTTCTAGTGAAAATTTCCTGATGTGAAGTAAATTTCAGTATGAATTTTAATTACTCCCCCCCCCCCCAAAAATTTTCAGAAGCCTCAATTTGTTTTTCTAACACCGTCTTTATCTTGTCCTCAAATCATTGGTTTGCTTCGGTGAACTTTAAACGTGTAATGTGATATAGGGGCAAATCCAGCTTTTTACAGAAATAATTTTAACGCAATTTTGCTTTTTGAAATTGCTTTTGGAAAAGAGTACATTATAAGTTCAAAAAGAAAAAGAAAATCAATATCAATATCAATGTCATTCTTTTAAAATCAAATTATTCTAGATTAATTATGACCAGGCCAAAACCTGTGCTGCTTAGGGTAGAACAATAGGTAGGTTGGGCAGCTTGTGCCCTAATTTGTAGCCGGCCTGTTTAAAATTACATGGGACTTGTGATGAATCTGTTTAAGTTCATTGTAAACGGGCTAAGAATAAATAGGGGGGTTAAATAGGTTATGAGGAACCAAGTAACCAAATCAACCAGACAACTTTCATCAGGGCATAACAATTTGTCAAAATGCAGCTGATAGATTGAGGAAGATAAAGGAGGATGAAAGAAGACCAAAAAATGTCATAGCAAAAACCACAACCACCTTAGATATAGGCACAATTGCATTGATTCGAATTGAGTGAGTATGAGACTGGCAAGGTAGAGAAATGATGGAGAGCAATGAGCAGAGGGAAGCAAAGTCACAAACATGGAGAGAAGAGGTGATAATGAAATGATGAGAGGTTGATGTGCGCGGTGAAGCCATAAGAGCGGCTGACTAGTCGTCATTGCTGCCGCCTGGTCAATATTAGGAGTGGCTTAGTAGCGGTGGAGGAAGAGATGGTAATGGTGATGTGAGAGAGGAGAGAAAGAAGAGAGAAGTTGTAACATCCTGAGTTTTATCGGGTTTTAATAGCCTCTTTTGCGTTGATTTTGAGGATAGATTAGTGATTTAATCTTGATCTTGGTGTTTGGGTTGGATTTGAGGTTTGTTGGAGGAATAGATGAACGTACCCCTCTCAGGGTATGTTCGCCGCGGCGCACCGGGAGTTTCAAAGGGGAGTGTCTTCTCGGGAAGGTTTGGCCGCGGCGAAGTCTAAGGGATGCCGCGGCGAAGTTGTTCAGGTGAGCGAGGCTTCCCTTTCGGGAAGGTTTCGCCACGGTGAAGGTAGGGGTATGCCGCGGCGAATGTTTTCTGGGCGAGCGAGAGTTTCCTCTCGGGAAGCTTTCGCCCCGGCGAAGATTGAGGTTCGCTGCGGCGAAGTCAAGTTTTCAGGCGAGTAATCCCTCTCAGGATTAGTTCGCCGCGGCGAAGATGGAGTTCGCCGTGGCGAAAGGTCGCGAATCTATATATTCGCGGGAGCAGTTCAGCGTGCGAAAAAGAAGAAAATCTGAGGTAGAGAGAGGCTCTGCTAGGGTTTCGGTATTTTGGCTTGGAGGGGGCATTTCTAAGGATCCATTACCTCAAGTAAGTGATTTTAACCTCTAATCTTCTTTCTTTATTGGAATTTCTTGGAATTTCTGAGGATTTTTAGTGGAACCCTAGGATTTTCTAAGTTGTGATGGAATTGAGGTTTTTGACCGATTGTTTTGAGTTTAATTGATTGCATTGGGTTAGTTTAAGTATTTAATCGGTGTAGTTTCCTTGGATTTAAAGAATCTTGAATTTTTGGAGCTAGGGTTTATGGAATTGGATGATTTGGGATTGAGGATGACAATGTAAAGATTGATTTTGGGTTTTGTGAATTGGGTTATGTTAAGGAGGGTTAAATTGGATGTTTAATCGGTTTAGAATTGTTGTTGGAGCCTTAATTGCTCAAATGGGATGTTTGGGTGTAGAATTCCATAATGGGTCCTTGAGGTTGTGAATCTTAATTGATGTTTGGAAAGGAATTAAGGTGTTAATGGATTGGTATGACTTTGGAGTGTTGCCTTGATAGATATACCCTTTGAGTTGGGTAGAGTTTTGATGGGAGATAGGAATTTTGTGTCCCCAAGTGTTGTTTTTGGCCACATTATTAGTTTGAAAGCTAATATATGATGGTTGTGTGTTTGTGTGCTTGTGTAGACCGGTTGTGAGTCTTGGTGGTGCACGGGGCCACATCGTTGGTTTGTTGTTCCTTGCTTAGGCGAGAGGTAACCACTTTCCAATCCTTAGTACTTGCTTCTGTGGTACTGTGAGTAGATTTATGTTTTGTGCTTTAAGTAGTAATTATGTTCGAATTGTATGTTGTATATAAAAAGGGAAAACCGTCTTGTGGGGTTTTTAATTGATGATGAATGAAATCTTGAAATTGTGAAGGATATGCCACTGAATGAGGTTAATTGTGAAATGATTATTACTTTTTGATTATGATTTGAGCATGATGCATTGACTGGGAATTGGTGAGAGTTTTGTCTGTTACTACCACGTGGTAAGGCCTCCATTAATGCATGATGGTTAGCTTAGTACGTCCCCCATAGTGAGGGATAGGCCTTTTGGCTCCTTACGTCCCCCAAAGTGAGGGATAGGCCTTTTATGGCTCCTTACGTCCCCCATAGTGAGGGATAGGCCGGCTTCGGCTCCTGAAAATCCCCCAAAGTGAGGGATTTGGTTGTTGGGATTGCATCATTGCACTTGCATAATTTGTTGTGGCTATCTCGTTATTATACTATTTGTGAACTGCCCCACTTGACACCTCACGAGCACCTATTTAGTAGTACCTAGTATTGGAAAGGTTGGTTACTGGGACTTTGTCTCACCCCGTGGTTTACAATGTTTTCAGGTGAAGGTTCCGGGCGTGGGCCATCGGGAAGAGATGCAGAGGCTTGAGCTCGGTTAGCTTTAGGCCTCTAGCATTTATATATGTATGACTAGTATATATTGCCACATTTAGGACTGCTTTTTGATATATTTGATTACCCGGCCTTGTTGTAAACTGGAGAGAATGTATCTCCTTATTTTGTTTGGCCGGAGGCCATTGCTAGTGTTTGATGAACTCTGGATTATATGGTTGAAAACTATTTAGATGGGTTGATCTTGATGTATGTGTTACCCGGGCCGGAGGCTCGGAGGCCCAGTGGATATGAATGGATTATTTTAGTTGCATGCAACGTCTTATGGGTTGACCCGAGCTTGAAAGTCAATTTCTAAAAATATGAAATTTTCCTTCTACTATGGTAGCTCGTTTTAACAGCTCTCCTTTTCTACCATAGTAGAGGTTTTATGATGGGTTAAAAATGTCTTGAGGTAGAGGGTTTTTACAGAAGTAGGTGGAGGAGGAAAAGAAAAGCGGCGATGGGTTGAAAGGATTGGAGGGGAAAAAGACAGCAATGGTAAAATGAGGAAGCATGGGGGTTTTTTTCTTCTTCCAAATTTAAATGTTATATGAAAATTGATAAAAAATTTTGAAGTTGCATGTCACAAGAATCCACAGGCAAAACACTTTTGCCACTAAATCAAGGTTATAACTGTTATATGAGTGTGAAAAATAATTTATTTTAATATACTTTTCATATTAAAAAATGAAAAAAAAATATATACGAGTGAGTAAGGGCGTTGATTTTACTAGCCTGCCAGTTTAAATTTGCTCGTTTAATATACTTTTTGGGACGACCCAAATGGGTAAAATTTCACATGGCTGTGGGCCAGTACAATGGGCTATGAATTTTTTGCTCAGTCCTAACACTACTTTTCTATATAAACCTTGTTTTTTTAACGTGAATAAACTTGTATTTAACTAGAGGAAAAATGACACATTGGACACAGAGGATATCTGTTTACCTTAGGCAACAGAGCCGTGTAGGGACCTTTTGAGAATGGACAAGGAGAACATCTCTTAAAGTCAAATCTGAGTTGTATTAGGTTTTAGTTTTTTCTTTTCTCTCAAGCCGCTGGCTTGCCGTGTAAAACTAAAAAAAAAAAAATAGAGGAAATGTGAGAATTGTGTAGTTAAATTTTCACTTTCTTATGTTGATGGAGTCTTCAAAATTCTAAAAGGAGAACATTGAATCCTTGTTTGGATGGAGAGAAAATGATGGAGGAAGGAAAACTAGGAAGGGAGAAGTAAATTTTCCTTTGTTTGAATGATCGAAGAAAAAAGGAAAAAAAAATTAGGAGAAAAATGAGGTGTGAGACTGATTCAATTTTTTCTCCATTTTTCTCTCGCTGATAAATGGAGAGAAAATAGGAACAAAACTGTACTTACCCATTTGCCCTTGTCTCGCCAATAAATCTCGCTGCACAGTTTTTTCCTATTTGGACTTGCCACACAATTTTGAAACAAAGTTGGCTACTACAGTAGTCAGTTCATCCACAACAAATATATATGTGTGTGTATGTATCTGGTTTTAAAATAAAATTTGGTTTGAATTAAATTTTATCCACCAAAAAAATATAGCTGCACCTATTAGTATTGAAAGTAGCATTTTTTTAGTTAAATCATTTGGCTTTAAAATATAATAATATGGAAATATATTTTCGAAAACTAATTCAAAATTAGTTATAGTTTCTTCTAGTTTTGAATTAGGTTCTTAAGCGCTTTTCTTTTTTATTATGTCTTTTTAGTTTGTCCGGTTATACCACTGTTATATCTGAATTAACAGTGTTAAAAATTTTGTTAAAATGTGTTGATGTGGCAAAGAATTGGACTATTTTTACTCTAATAGCTTGGATCTTACTCGGCATTTACGGACAAAAAATTTTTGTCGCGTCTTAAGAGAAATTTTTTTACTAGAACGTCTAAAAACAAACTATTATACGATTTATGGAAGTTCAATGAGTTGTTGACCTGATGTATTTATTTTATCTTTCCTGAATCAATAGATTAAAAAAAATGGATACAGAGAATCACCCGCCGAGAAGCAAAATATTATGTTTAGAAATTAATATAATACTCCTCCGGTCCTAAATATAAGACCCTTTTCATAGTATAAATTACACTACGAAAGGGGTTTTATATTTAGGACCGGAAGAATATATCATAATGATTAAGAAGCATGAAATCAATTTTTTTTTTTTAAAAAAAAAACTATATTCTCCCCAATTCTTCATCATCTACGAGGCATATCTGCAAATCAAATGGTTGCACAATAAACCGGAAGCTTTGTGAATCTTTGAACCATGCCTTCAAAGGTTGAAGGTTGATAGTTATGATGACCTAGAAGCTTCAAATCCGCGTTGAAGGAGCAATGATTGACCACTCTCAATTATCTCCCTTTTTTCTTCCTTCTACAAGTAGAAGTGGAAATACTGGCCGGTCTTGAAGCTTCAAATAGGCATTGGAGGAGTAATGATTGACCACTCTCAATTCTCTCCCTTCTCTCTTCCTTCTACAACTAGAAGTGGGAATACTTGTAGGTCTAGCCCTATAGGGCCGGCTCTGTAAGGCCGAAATCATCTATTAATACTCTTACACTAAAACCACGGCTCAGATGGCTTATATTTTAGCTTAAAACTCATTTTACTATTCATGAGAGATATCTGGCTTCATAATAATTTTATTGGGCTTTGTGTCATGCGGCTCACAAATGGGGCTACGTGTTGTGGATACAACTTGAAAATTTGAATTTGAATTTTGAGCCGTATCTGATTTCTCAGTCTCAATATTCAACATTAAGGCCCTGTTTGGATGACATAGGAAACCATGGTTTGGAAGGTTTGAAAATTTTGCCTACCTGTTTGGATAACATTTTGTGCAAACCATGGTTTGGAAGGCTAAACCATGGTTTGCACAAAATATCATCCAAACAGGTGGGCTAAATTTTCAAACTGTGGTCCAGGTGAAACCATGGTTTTATTAGAAGCAGAAAATAGTCACTTTTGCGTAGAAAAATTTGCAACAAGTCGGGTGATAATTGAAGGCAACGGTCATTGACCAAAAATACCCTTCTTCCTTCGCTTCGCTGGCCGACACTTGGCAGTGATTATTCTCTCTTCACCCAGCTCAAATCTGCAATTCAGCTTGCCTCTTCACCCTTTCTTCATCAGCTTGCCTCTTCGTCCTTTTTTCATCCAAAATTTACTCAGCTCGCCTCTTCGTCCTTCCTTCGCCGTTGCTGCTCTAAATTTCTACACCGACGAGATCGTCCTAGGCTCATGAAAACAGGGGCTGGTTGTGTGTTTCTCGGCTCGCCAAAACTATATCAAGAGTTGGGTTATCCGATCCATCCATCCTCGGTTTCCAATCTTCATTGTTCAGTTCGCCCGGTCAGGTTGCTGTGTCTAGTTCGGTTAGTCAGATCTTGCACTTAGGTTAGCTCTCTCTGGTGATATTAAAAATTTTGTTCACTCATGCATTTTCTCCATTCACAACCAGCATCAATCTGTCATCTGAATTGTAGCTACCTGCTTGTGGTTGTGGCTCGCTCCCTCCTCTTCATCTCTTCATTGCAGCATCGGGTCATCAGTGATGAATGCGTTGGCTGTTTTTTTAGAAATGTGGCGTTGTTGAAAATTTGTTTTGGAGACGAGAAAGCCTGCGAATTGAATTCTACTTATATAAATTCAACACAAGTTCTTTTTCCTCTTGTTGCTTGGCGTGGGATCCCTTTTTTTTTTTGTCTAGATTCCCCCTAGAGAAGAAGCCTGTGAAGTCGAACTATGTATTGGGACTTTTTTTTTTTTGTTTCTTGGATAGTACTTTAGGTTTATGATTAATTAAATTAATTAACATTATTTGTTAAGAGTCGATCTGATTTGGGATGATATAAGAAATGTGTTGTCCTGTACTGTTGTATTAAGGACTTTGATAGATTTATGGCCAACTTTTGAGAGTGAGGAAAAATAAAATCACAACTCAAATCCATGTATATATTGAAGGAAGTGATTTGTATTTTGGTCAGAGGTTTATGTTGCTAGTTTTTTCTATTTTCGGTTGACAAATCCGATAAGAATATAATTTTAAAAAATATTATGAAAGGCTTGTGCAACATGTTATTTCTTTAAAACAATTATATGCTTTATAATATTATTGCATTCATCATGAACATTTGTATTAATTACGCACATGAACGAATTTTTTTCCAAATATATTCGTAATACACAATTATTTCAAAGGTTAAGTACAATATGATTTATGGTGCATGATGGTTCAAATATGGTTTTTCTTATTATTTTGTCTTCCAATTGTCTTTCTACAACAATTAAGAAAAAGAAAAAGTATATATAATTATTTAGTTAGTTTTGACGTTTTAGAAGTTAGTATTTTGAAGCAAAAACAGATAATGAAGTTTAGAATAGGAGGGGGTGTATTTTTTCCGGCCATTTAAAATTAGAATTTTCTTGTGTTTGTTAATTTTTGCCGCGCTTGGTTTGGTAGGAAGGAATTGAGATTTAAGATGTGGTCAACTTTTTCACCTATTGCAGTAGACAATATGATTTTTGTTATTTCATATGATTTTGGGTTGATTAACTTGTGACGACTAAAGAGCTGTAATTGTGCTATAGCATAATGGGTAAGGATATGGTGAAAGCTTTCTGGGATCTAAGAACCACAAAAGTGTTTATTAACCTGTGCATTGAACTTGTGCAACAAGGAGAAAGAAAGGGTACAAGCTTAACAAAGAAAGCTTGAGATATTCTTGGTGATAAGTTTGCTACCAAAACTGGAAGAGTGTACGCAAAACCTCAATGTAAGAACAAATATGATTCCCTACGAAAGGAGTGGCAAACATGGGATAGGCTGCTTCATGAGACAGGTTTGAGATGGGATACTAAAAGGAATACTGTCAGTGCAACTGATGATTGGTGGGAGAAGAAAATAATGGTAATTATTGAACCTTTTGATCTTACATTTTCTCTGCCCGTTAATTTTTTTGGGGGTATATTTACTGTTTTTTGAATATTTTATGATATTATTAGTATCTAATGTGCAGGAAATTCCAAACTACAAAAAATTCAGAGAAAGAGGACTTCACTTTAGGGATCAATTAACTCAATTGTTCAGGAGTGTGGCTGCAACTGGACCATAAGCATGGGCACCTTCTTCCATGACACTTCTAAGTGAAGGAACACCCAATGAAGATTTGGAAGAAGGGTCCGGAGATAGTGATGAAATTTTAGATGCGCCAACTGGTATAAGTGGGGAATTTAACTCAGTGAACTTCAATGACAATAGTGGAGGTAGTGGGTGCAACACTGAATTGAGGCAGGATAACAATGGTCGGGGTACAAGCAGAGGTGGGAGTCGACCTAGTAGTTCACTAAGGGTCAGAAGGAAGAGTGAAGTCATGAAGAAACGCATATCTCCCTCTATGAAAATAGCAGATGCACTTAGCAAGATTACTGAAACAAATATTTCTGAGGCTGAGCGTAGAAATGAGGTCATTTCACGAGTAGAAGCTAGAAGGTTGAAAGAAGAAGTGCGTGCTTATGAGATTTCAATTAGGGGAGTCCTGTCTCACCTCAAAACAGTTCCTAAAGTTGTTAGTGATCCTGATTTCTTTAGACAGTGCCCATAACTCCTCATGGAACGGCCAGAGGCACAGGAAATGTATGCAGCTCTGAAAGATCAGAAGGAACAACTTCTGCCCATTTTGGAGCATTACACTAGGGATTTATGACTTGTTTATTATATTAGACAATTCCTTATGTGTATCGTTTTATGTGACTAGTGGATTGTTGTATGAATCAGACAACTCTGTAACTTTTATAAATGTTTTGTAATTCCTATGTAAGGATTCTAAACTTTATGTGTATGTGTACAGGATAAAACGAATATGGATGCTGAAATTAAACTTGTTAAAGAGCATGCTAAGGGACGAAAAAAAAAGGTTAACAAGGTTGCATCAGTGGTTGGTGCATACCCTACTTTGAACTTGTGTAAAGAGCCTCGGCATACAAGTGCTTATACAGGCAGCTTATGGGTAAGGGACGTTTTAGATGGCAACCCCAATCGTTGTTATAACATGTTTAGGATGGAACAAAGTGTGCTCTTAAGTCTGGTGGAACAATTGCAACAACATGGTCTAAAAGAAACTAAACATATAGGGATACAGGAATCAGTTGCAATGTTTTTACATATCATGCACTTAGTAGCAAAATGCAAAAAGAAAGATTTCAACATTCAGGGGAGACAATTAGTAGACATTTTCATAATGTCTTAATGGCATGCTATAGACTTAACATGTCTAATATCAAACCGAAAGATCCAACATTCCGGCATGTTCATACAAAAATTCGGTTTGGTAAATACTGGCCTTTTTTTAAACATGCTATTGGAGCAATTGATAGCACACATGTTTCCTGCGTTGTCAGTGCAACAGATCAAACTAAATTTATTGATTTCCTTTTATCATAGATTGTAATATGTAGTTACAAAAAAACCTATTACAAATGCTCTGTATCGATGCATCATCTTAATTATTATGACATTTATTTATTTATATTCCTTTTATTAATATTATACCTTATATTCTCACACCAACTAGTACTTACTTTAACAATTAATAAATTGTTTTAAGGCGTGTTTATTCAATTTTATCAAACAATATCATCCTATTTCATGTTTATAATCTTCATGAAAATACATAATTTTTTGTTTACAACAATATAATTCACCTTCTTCAAAAATATTTTTACTCTTATATTTATGAATATATACATGTGGTGACAATTAATTAATTAATTATATTAAACATTGGAGGTAGTATGTTATTAAAAAAACTAGTTGTGAAAAAATATTATGGGATTTCATGTTTAAAATCTTTAAAGAAAATTAATATTTTTCTGTTAGCAAAAAAAATTCATTTTTCTATAAACATATTTAATATTATGTTTTATAAATATATATACACATTAATTATTTATTAATTATATTATCTTATATATTATTACTTATGTTAGTAAAAATTATTTCATTAACAATTTTATTTCTTCAAATCAAAATATATTATAAAATCTATTCCTTATATAATTATCATATTAACTTATATCCTTTTTGGTAATTTCTACATGTAAAAAGTGCTTGTCATAATAACTATCCAAACACTTTCACTTCTCAAAATCACTTTTTCACAAAATCTATTCTCTCTAAAATCTATTCTCCAGAAGCTATTCTCCAAACCATGGTTTGGTTTCATCCAAACACTCCCTAAAATCCCTTATCCTTTATCCCGTTTCTCAGCCTTCACTCTAAAAATCTCTTATTCCACCCCGACTCTTCGTCATGGGTCCCTTCATCTTCTTCAATGTCCCTCCTCTTCGGTGATGAATCAATCTTCTTCATCTTCACATCCTCCTTTATTTACAAGTTGCGGCAACGGGAAGGGAGTGATGAGAGGAAGAACATGCACAAACATTCTTCTTTTTCTCGTCATCACAGTAAAAGCTTCTTCTTCTGCCCCCGGCTCTCCTTCATCAGTTCATTCATCTTTTTCAGTGGCCTTCGTCTTCGACGATGAATCAATCTTTTTCATTTTCATAGCCTCCTTTTTTTGCAGGTCACGGCGATTGGAAGGGAGTGTCAGGGGCGAAAAACTTCACAAATATTCTTCCTTTTCTCGTCATCAATACGAAAGCTCGAGTTTATTGGTCAACTCCTCATTTCATTGTTCCTACCTCTTGTCTTCTACTCTATATGTGTCGGTATGTTCGAATATTCTCCTTTCTTCTACTGAAATGTTTTGTAATGTTCAAGCTTCTTCCTTTTCCCTTGTATGTGGCATGATACTTGGCTGGCGCCGCCCTTTTTTCAAAAGAAACTTGCATATTTTTTCTTTTCCCTATCTGCTGAGCATACACTTGGTTTTTGTTCTGCTGACTGTTGGGGCTTTCTCTTAGATGATGTCATAGCAATGATTCATTTCTAGAAGCATAGTGATTATGTGGCCACTGGAGACTAAGGAGGGTGTACTGTGATAATTTAGAGAGATAATAGCGACATCGTGAGTACTTATTTTTTTCCCTTTCAGATTTCATTTTCATTTATTCATGATCTTATATTGGAATCCAAGTGACCATTTGACTCCTGTCATTCGTGTAAATGTTGCACTGGAGCTAAAACTTTAGATGTGCTCATCACAATGCGTCTGATTGTGATATTCCGTGTCCTTTTCTATTTATTGAATCCTTTTCTACTAATTGAAGCTGAAACATTTGACCATGGTATATTGCATAAGTTTTTCTTATGAAGTATTATATGCTTCTTTGAGCTTCAATTATGGCAAACAGACTTCTACAAACTTAGTTCAGCCAGTTGCTTCTATTCTTTCCTTTTTTTCTTTTATATGATGGGAATAAGAATATAGCGCTAATTAATAGCCCTACTTTTTAAGTTGAACCGGTCCTTGACAAGATACCAAAGCACATCTAAGATCAAGTAGTCAAAAGTTGAATACCGTCTATCTCCAATTCTCTTAATTACAATTTATTTGCAACCCCAAGGCATGGTTGGTTTGTGTTTTGTCCACATTTCAAGCTTTAAATGCTTTCGTCTGAGGGAGTGTGCAAGATATTATAGCAAAATTTGTTCATGGCCCTTGGTTATTTCCATCCTTGATTTAATCAATATCATCACCACTAGCCTTATATCCAATTTAACGCCTTCTCTTTTTTTATTGCCATGGCCATGTATTCAAATGCCTATTGTCTGTTTCATGTGTGAGTGAATTCATGAATCAACATATTTGATATTCTGTTTTTACCTCTCTTAATTTTTCCCCTAAAAAATTATGTTTACTCTATACAGCACAGCAGTCAGATTTTAAGTTTGGCCCTTTGAGTTGTTTGTCCATGTGAACTATCATTATTTACCAACCATATTATAGATGTTTTTACATTTGTTTTCTCGCACCTAAGAATTCTCTACTTTCCCTATGAATTGCTTTCTGAACTGGCAGCTGGTAAAAAACAAAATTGTTGATTTTGACTCTGTTTGCAAAGTTATCTTATTTGTTATCCTGTTTTGTTTCTTAAAAAATATTTCATGACACGGCAGGGGTTCCTCAGAAGTCACTGTTGATGCAGTGCCTGGATTAACTTAGCTTATGCATATGTGTGTGATGAGATAGAATTGTGGGTGTGCATTCTTTTAGTAAATGACTAGACGAAGGTAAGTTACCTCTGCAGCTATCAGGAAGCAATTGAGGATATTACCAAAAGGATGGAGTTGGAATGGCCAAATTTATTTGCAAAGAGGTTCAATATGCATCTCTTCTGTTCTCCATATAGATTCTAGACATTTCATAGATATGCTAGCTTAGTTCCACTTGATTAATTCATCTCTTTGACCAGTAAGATATTATATTCATTTTACTATTCCCTTAAACCTGGCTAGAAGGATAAATATTAGTGTTTAGATTTAGAGGAGATTATTTTTTCCCAAAATTTTTGAGTTATCCCATCCCTGCTCATTTTGCTATTACCTCAGTTCACTGTGTCGACAGCCTCCTGGCTTTTCTCTTTTGTATACTTGCAGACTGCAATTCAGGTCCGCCTTTTCCTTTGTCAAATTTGACATCTCAGTTTCTGCCATGTCTTAAGGACATTGATCTTACTTCCGTTTTTCTCCCATAACTGCCTCCCCTTGCATTTCCTGATGGTGTCCACTTCTGTTCTTTTCCTTAGCCTCTTTGCCTATATTTATTGTTGTGTGTTAAAGGATATTGTGACCATGGGTTGGGAAATCTCTAGTGAAATGCATGAGATCAAGTGAGGAAGAAATTGAGTGATCTTTTTTTTTTTTTTTGTGATCAACAATCGCAATGTTAGTGGCGTATGAAAATCTTAGACTTGGTAATATGTAGAAACTATTCTTTGCTGTCATTAATTAAAGTTTAATATTTTGTATCTTTAATTTTAAATAATTTTTGGATGCACGCCTGGGTTAAGTGTTGTATATTGTTTTTAATATTGTAAAGTTTGATATTTGATGAATTAAAATCAAGGTATGTAAATGTTGAAGTCAAATTGTTATGTTAAGTCGTCTTAAAAAAATCTTTTTGGTGGAAATTTGAAACCTTTAAGGGAAAGAATTATGATGGCAAGATGACGTTGTGTGGGATTTAATGTGGGCTGAAAAAGGTTATCCGCATTTTTAGTAAATCACTAAAGTTTATATATATATATATATATATCATTTCTTCAACTCTGTGTTGATTGATTATATGTGATATATACTTCGACAAAGATTTTTTTTTTGCAATTTTTTAATTATTGATATCTATTTTTATTTTGAAAATATAGATCTCTGTGATTATTTTTGCAAGATTTGAAATTTGACTTATATTTGTTATGGGGATGGAAATATCGCCTTAAATGCTGTCTTAAAATTAGTATTTTTGATGGCTCATAGTGAACGAATAAATGGGGGATTTGTGATGGTGAAGGTTAAAAATAATATACTAAATCAATCAAATGAAGATAATCAATGTTATGTAAGACAAAGCATGTAAGAAGAGATTAATTTCATGTTGAAATGAATTAATGAGATGTTTTTAGCCCAAAATAATTTTTTTCGCTTGAAGCCGATAAAATTAATTTCTTAAATAAAATTAAAATAAAAGAAATTCAGATTAACCATCTTTCCACGCATCGCGCGAGGAAGTGAATTCTAGTTTTAAAAATATCTCAATTTGTTAGGCTCGGCTCTTAAGTTGACGGGTTTAGTGTCGGCCTGCGGGCTTTTGGCTTGTTTAAGGGGAAAAAAAAATTATTTTTCATATTTTTCATATTTTTTATCAAAAGAATGAAAATAAATCAATAAAATTATTATTAAAAGACATAAATATGAATAAAATTAAGTTACAAATATAAAGTATCATCAGATATAAATATTTATCAACATCCAAAAACATCTAAAACATCCATCAACAAGAAGACAACATTCAAAAGTTTCATCAATAATACAAATGTTTAATAGACAAGCATTATTATTAATTTTTTGAAATTTTATCATTATTATAATTAATTGCTCTTTTTCATGAGTATGCTCTTCTTTCGTATCAAAATAAGTTTTTCTTCTTTAATTTTGCTTTTCAATTTTATAGTGTAGCTATTATTTTACTTTATTTTGACAAGTATTGTTATTAAAACTTATAAATTTCTAGTTCAAAATGCAGAATCACAAGTTATATAATTATAAAAATACTCTTTTTATCAAATATATATAGTTTAAAAATATTAACACATATAACATAAATAGAATCATTATTAAAGTCCAAATTAACCTATCTTTTAAAAATTTAACTGGACAAATTATTATTTAAAACCAAATAAATCAAACTATTCTATAAAATTTAATTTTAAAGTGATAATAATAACTAAATATTCAAAATATCATTAATAATGTAAAAAAAATTAATAATATTAGAATTATACAAAAAATTTAAAAAAATAAAAAAATTATAAAAAGGCCTAAACGAGCTTGCTCGTTTACGCACTTGGCTTTACAGGGCTAACCTTTTTAAGCTTGTTTCTCATTTGAAGGAAAAAATTCTAAGCCTTGTCCCCACAATTTTCAAGCCTAAACAGGCGGTTCGACGGGCTCCCCCATTTTCTCGGCTTTATCTATAAGCTCACACCACCATTACCTCTCCTCCCTCCCTTTCTCTCTCACTCCCCCGTCTTTCTTTTGCGAGCTCACTTGCAATAGCATAATGGTTCCAAATTGTCACATCCCCAATTTTGGGTCTAAAAGTACCAGAATTAGCCTCAAATGGACAGACTACCAGACCTTTTTTAGCAGCAGTCTTAGAGGTTCCCTGAAAGGACAGAGGGATTCACATGGACTAAATCACAAAAGGAAATTTTTTAGGACTGAGAAAAGAGAAAGTTAGAGACTCGAATGAAGTTTTAAGGCCCAAGAATGAGAAATAGAAATGAATGTAGGCCAAAAGTTATGCTGGAAGGCTCAATAAGGTGAATTACAGGGTTAAGCCAAACCAGGGGCAAATCATAATTTTGTAAAGTTTTGGACTGGTAAGGGCAAAAGTGGCAATTATGCCAAAAAATCTAGAAAAATCTTGAAAAATAGGAAATGGAGTGTTAAGGCCTGTGTGTGAAGTTCAGGGACCCAATATAAAGAGTTAAGGTAATTAAGGGCCAAAGGTTATGCTAAGAATCTTAGTAAGATGATTCTCGAGGTTAAACCCTAGTAAAGACTTAAAATACAAATTTGGAAAGTTTCAGGCCCAAAAAGGGTAGTGATGAAAAGTAGCTATGAATACTTTAAAAAAATTCCAAAAAATTTAAAATGAGGTCTAGAGGCCCATATAAAGTTAAAGATAATGAAAATACCTCCGGAAGGAATTGTGGAATTCCTAAGGCTTTGGCTAATTTTGAATATTAGCAAAAATTGAATTATTTAAAATACAGAGAGGCCTCAGATAATTGGACAAAAGTGGGGAAAATACTTGAGAAATTATTACAGGTTTTAAAAATAATTACGTCCCTAGAAAGCGAAGAGATTAGCTTTAATAGAATTTAAAATCTATTTATACATTATTCAAAAAAAGTCAAAGTCAACAATCTAAAGGTTGACTTTTGACTTAAGAAAAATTAGAAAAATTTCCTGTGATGAATAAACAATATTGGTACCCAGAGACAGATTCTTGGAGTCATGGATTGGTAGAAAGAATTTGGTTAAGTTCATTCTGAAATAAATATTATTAATTATTTTAATAGAAGAATAAGGAGAGAGCATCACTTCCTCTTTACGCATGTTATATAATACCACGTGGACTTATTTGAGACGAGAAAAGAGTGTCAGAAGATGTTCCAGTAGTATCGGAAAAGTCAGGACCTAAAAAAGCACCCGATATGGTGCAGAATGGTAAGATAGGTGGAGAAATGTCTAGGGGCTTCATTTTGCACGAATTTGTTATTAATTTTTTTCCTTATTTTAATGCCAAAATGATGAAGGGACATCAAAGAGACAAGTGTAAGGTTAGATAAAAGAGACATGTGTACGGTTGGATGCAAGATACGTGTACGGTGAGATGCAAGACACGTGTACGGTTGGATTAAGGACATGTGACTTGATGATATAAGCATGATGTAAGTAAGATGAAGTAAGCATAATGTCATGAGGACAGCTGTTACCACAAGACAAAGAAGGAAAATGAACGGTCAAGATTGAGCCACCTATTTACAAGACCAAGGGCCAAGATTCAATCTTGTTTTCTATATATACCCCTCCCCTCCCCTCATGTCATCCTAGGCATATAGAAACCATGGAGAAACTCTTGCAAAATGAATTCTAAAGAGAGAAAGAAAAGGGGAAGAGAAAGAGCAAGTGATCCTATGCAAGATCAGGCTCTAAAACAAGGTATGTTCATAGTTTTTGATGTGGTTTTCACTACCATTGTTGTTGTTGAGTTGGTTATGAATTTTAATGGTTTTTAGGAGCTTGAAACCCTAAGAGGACATGCTGCAAAAAATTTATAAAATTAGGAAAAGATGAAATTGATGTTAGATCTATGTTTAAGGGATAGCACAGAGGATTCAAGTAGCTCTAGCTTTGTATTAATTGAATTTCATGACTTTGGAACCAAAGAGGATGTTGTGGCTTGACCCGTTCTTGTGGTTAGGATGTGATTTTGTTGATTGTTCCAATGGATTTATAATGGAAAATTGTGTAGTAGCAAGATGAAAGAATGAAGTCGGAAGCATTGAAATCAAAGCTAAAATTTAGGTGACATATTTCAGTTTTGGCCTAGAACCAAGGGAAGGAGTTGGATTTTAATGAATCTAAGCTCACATTTAGATTCCTCAGGCAAAATTGTGTAGGATTGGCCTAAGGGAACAAATTTTATAAAGCTAGAACACTAAATTATAAATTAAGGAAAAGAGATTAAATTTAAGGACATAAGTCTTTCACATTGTGAAGTTCTTGGTCCTAGTGAGTAATGTGACCCTTGTGGCTATGATCAGGACCTTGAGACATCCAAGAGAAGGTTTGGAGGTGGTCAACTGAAAGCTAGATGGTTGGGAAGCTTAGGAAGCAAGTTGAAGGACAAGAGAAAACTTATGGTGCAAGATAGTGAACTTACCCCTGTGCTTGATGTGGTACGCTTATGTGTTGGTTTGTATATGTTGACTATATGATGTTGTGACATGATAATTATTGCTGGAAATTCTATGCTTAATATGTTTTCAGGGTCATGTATTTTTATACCAAGTATAAAGCATGATGGCATGTTACCAGTTAACCCAAGTCTATGAAAAATTACATACTATACATTAGTATTCATCTTGTACATATATGTGGTAATGTTTGCTACTGAGATTTCCATGAGTCTCACCCCTCCCTTAACCAACCATTTAGGTCAAGCATGATGGGCAATAGTTGCATGAAGAGAAGCCAAGGGATTGATGCAAAGAAGTGGAGAATTGTTAGTATTACTATGTGATACTTAAATTCTTTAATTATGTAATAATAATGGAATATGCCAATTTATGTAATTTAGATGTATATGACATTGGCGGCATGTAAGAATGAGTATGGGGTGTAATGAGAATGCATGAGACTAAATTATGCATGCTTGGATTCTTAAAAGAATTAAAGTAAGAATTGTATAAGGGATAAAACGTATATCCTATAATAGACAGCTTCCAACTCTAATTTGACCTATCAAATGAATCAATATTTAAGCCATGAGTTTTGGCAAGAATATGGTACACATCTCAAGCTTTAAAATGAGAGGTAGGTTACCTCAATTGGATGTGTACACAAGAAGATATAAATTCTTAAAGTTGAGGCAAGAAATCTGAAAGTTTCAGAATTTACTAAATGAACAGTAATGTTTACGGATTAAACTATACAAATTGGTAAGGAATAAGTAGATTTTGATATTTTTTCCTTAAAGAGCATTAAAAGAGCTTCAAGTAGAAATTTAGAACACCTCCATATGATTTTTGTAATTGGACTAAAAATCTGAAATTTAACTAGTGAACAGTAACCTGAGAAACCAATTGCAAATTTTCAATCTACGGGCTTATTTCACAAATCACTTGAACAAATGCGTACTCTGAGAGGTTACAGGAAAGATGTTTCACAAATGGTTTAGATTAGGCATGGTTTGGGTTTATTTCTTTTGATTCCTCTTATTCTTCCTTTAGTTCTACGTCTAGTTCAAGATGCTGTGATTTAAACCTAGCAGAGTGTCTCAGATATGGCAAAATAGTGGTCAGATTTAGAGATGTGGTTCAAATTTTGCACCAAAAGGCAAAAGCTATGCATTACATACCCTTAAGACCTCCAATGGTGGCTACGAGGGAAGAAGAACATGATATTTTTTAGGGTTTAAGTAAAAAAAAAAAAAATCTCTTCAGACGTGGCTAAATTTTTTTCTCCATAAATGCTAAGTAAGAGTCCAAGTTATTAAAACAGTCCAACTCTTTGCCACATCAGCATATTTTAACAGAATTTCTAACACCATTAATTCAGATTCAATAGAAGGACTAATTGGCATAACTGTATAAACTAAAAGAACCTAATAAAAGAAAAAAAGCCTAAGAACCTAATTCAATACTAGATGAAAATATAGGGACCCCCAAATTAGTTTTCCCAATATATTTTTTGCTAAGTAATTTAATTGTAAATTATTTTGATTGTAATAACGTTATTTTGAGTGTTTTTTTGTCACATCTCCTTTATTACCTTATTATATAATAATTGGAATCATTTGAAATCATTTCCTAAGACTTAAAGGTGAAAAACTCCAATATTTTAAAAATTTGTCTCGGGTTATTATTCATCCATCATTGAAATTTTG
The DNA here is from genome assembly GCF_004799145.2 of Neltuma alba. Lineage (NCBI taxonomy): Eukaryota > Viridiplantae > Streptophyta > Magnoliopsida > Fabales > Fabaceae > Neltuma > Neltuma alba. Next base: position 113,542 of record NW_021633770.1, read on the forward strand.
GCAAACTTTGAAAATTTATAACTAATTATAAAAAAAATTAAAATGGGGTGGTTCTAATTTCTATTTTAAGCTTGCCATGAGTTCTTTAAGGAAAAAATACTGATTGGCATCATATCTATCCAAAACAGAGCTAGAAAATTCATCAAATTGTACTATTTATATGGTCAATTTTTAATTTTTTAGTATTTTAGCCTAACTTTGGAAGGGCATAACTCTTAGTACAAAATTTCAATTTTGGTGATTTACCACTTGCTTTAACGCTAAAAATGAGATCTATAAGTTTGTAAAATCTTAGGTCCAAATTCAATCATTTGCTTATTATTTTATGTATCACAAAATGGCCTTTGTTTACGGTATGTTTATCCTCTAAATCAAGATTTCTTAAATTTTCTTTCTTCTTTTCCTTGCCAAACCATTTGGCCATATCAAGATCATTATTCATGCACCACAATGCACACGATATATACATAGGTTTAAGTCAACATCATTCAAGAGTCATTACAACATTATAATAAAATCCTCCAAAATTACAACATAATATTAATACATATTCATAAAGGCCACATAAGCTCCTTAGCCCAAAACTATTTCTTTGCCCTTGGCCATGCTTGATCTACTCCCTATTTGATACATAATTTAACATAGGAGGGAATGAGATTACATAGAAGTCTCATAGCAATGATCTATAATTATCATGTTAATCAAGCGATGCATAATGCATCATGCCAAAACACCTTAAAACATATTCAAATCACATATTATGCTTTATGCTATTCATTAAAACCATCACATAATTATCTTAACATACCATTATGCAATATCAAGCACATCAAGCACCATAAATCAATCATTCCATAGCATAATTCAATCAACACAAAATAACCAACATGAATACATTAAGCATGCAAGAAAAACAATCAAATTATAGATTCAATGCTACCTCTTAACCCATGGTATAATTTAGCCTCCTTAAGGGAATTATGCTCTCCTTGATTTTCCTCCACAAAACCTATCAATTCAAATGTAATTACAAGCCACATTAACAATTTTCAAGCTTGAACACAAAACTTGACCTTAAACTCACTTAATTTTCCCCCTTTTTTATTTTTAACATAATTATTCCTCCTTTGATTTCAATAACCTCCTGACTCATTCCTATATAATTTTTCATGTAGAACTCAAATATCTAATCAGATTTATGAAAATCAAATCCTTCCCTTTCATTCTGTTTTAGTCGAATTGGGGTATATATGTTTCAAAAATTTTATTTTTGATTCTAATGATTTTAAACACTTCCCTTTAGTGTTTCCTTACAGAAAAACATATTTTAAATTCATTGGAATCATCAAAACACATCAAAACAAACTCCTACACCAAAAATTCCCCTTGGCTGAATTGATACATATTGAACCTTAAGTTGGTTTTCTTCCAAAAATCAATCAAACACCACTTAAACATGCTTATTCCATTTCATATTTAAGGTTCTATCCTTCCCTAATATACAAGCATGCTGGCCAAAATGTGATAGCATTTTCCCCTTGAATTTTAATTCAAATACCTAACCAAAACAAGCTTTAATATTAACCATAGACATACCTTGGTGAATTCTTAACTAAAACTTGATGATTTCTTGTCCAAATGTATTTATCAAGTTCAGTTTTGGAGCTCAAGAAAATGTTCTTCCCCTTCCCCCTCCATTTGGCATGAAAATGTGCCACCTAATTGGGGTACTTGGCTGCCATCAAGCGTTGAAAATATCCAGATCATGCCATGTGTATAAGCCCTAGAATATTCCAAGATGTTTGTGTGAAAATTGGATTTAATTTCAATTTAATTAAGGTACCAGATCTTGCACAAAATTGGGCCTTCTCCTGGCCCAATATGGGGCCCAATAAGGGTTTTGGATGGCCAAAAAAGATGACCCACAAATCAAATCACAATCCAAAACCATCTTGAAGTTTTATCGGTTACTATTCACTTGTAACTTTTTATAATTTTTATAGATCTTCAAAAATTCATTTCTCTTAATAAAAAATATTAATTTAATATAAAAATATGATCTGAAAATTTTTAGGATTTTTCTCCACCTCTAGATATTTATTTTAAATTTTTCCCGAATAGGCTTTTATCGATAAGACTGCAGGGAATAAATTTTTTAAAATTAATTCCTATGCTTCCAAAACTTGAAAAAATTTTATAAATTTAAAAAAATATTTAGATAACTAATCCACATTTTTCATAGAATTATTGAGGTATTTAACTATTTAAAATAATTATTTTTCTCTAATTTTTTACTATTTTTCTAAAAAACTTTCGTTTTCGGAAAATTCTGTTACAAGTTATTTTCATGCTAATTTCACCTTTCGGGCCTCATTTGAGATTTCAAAACCTCTAAGTCATATTTTTACTATTTTTTTGAGAATTTTCTAAAATTTTTTTTGAAATTTTCCGTTTTACCTTTCCTAGATTGATAATTTCAAAACTGCTAGCCCGAACCCTATCAGGATTTCATATCAAAAGTTGTTTCATCTCTCCATCTTCTTTCTATATTGGCCCTCATCCCAATTTTTAACTTCCTATATCCAGATGAAATTTTTCGAGATGTGACATTTTTTCATTGTGATATTTAATTTAATTTTAACATATTTTTTTATATATAAGTAAGGGTATTTTATTCGTTTTGGTATTTGCTCATTTTCTCTTTTTCTGTTTTTTCTTGTCCATCAAACATAAGAGGTGATAATATTTTTCTCTGGTTTTCTTTTCTCTCTATTTTCTTTCTTCCTATTTTTTCTCTCTCGACTTTTCTTCCCATCCAAACAAAGCATGAAAGCTACAAATCTTATTGGTTGAATCTAAATTGAATTCAAATTTTAGGCTGAATTCAGAGTAAAGCTCAATTCATATCAAAGTTGGCTAGAAAGCACTGTATGGAAGTTTAAGGTTTAAACATTAAAGTTAGGAAAAATTACACATAGGTCCCACATAAGACAATTAATTCATAAAAAGTCCGTAGAAATTCCAAAATGATTCCTAAGTCCCTAGGGACCTGTGTGTAATAAATTGAAATTATGAAATTACCTATTTACCTCCATTAATTTTATTGCAGTAATTTATTTACAACATCAACAATGGCTGTTGACAACTCGAGGAGAACTGGTTAACAACCTCAGCAGTGCCCCTGACAACTCACTCTGTGAGATATCAGGGGTATTGCCGCGGTTGTTAACTACTTCTCCTTGGGTTGTCAACAACCACTGTTGAGATTGTAAATGAATGGGAGTAAATAGGTAATTTCACAATTACAATTTATTATACATAGGTCCCTGGGGACTTGGGAGTTATTTTGGGATTTCAAGGGACTTTTTGTGAATTAATTATCTTGTGTGGGACCTGAGTGTAATTTTCCCTTAAAGTTACGCGTTACTCAACTTGTGTCGATTTTAATATTCTTTTGTTAAGGATTTTATCATTGACAAAGTACCTTAATTAAATAATTTGACCTTGATAACAAGGTGATTCAACCAAATACTCTAATTGAAAATCATCCAAGTTTTTCCAAACTTAGTGTCCCTCTTTTCCCTTTACCAGTCCTGCATCAATTGGCATTAGAGCCAGGTTTTCGCCTCTCTTCTGTTGCATCTAATACAAAGTTTTATAGTTGTTAGCTAGACATACCCTAAACTCTAAAGTTTTTATATCAACTAGCACTATCGTCACTACTTACCGTGCTACTTAATTGCAAATATGGGTTTTAGAGGATCTCCATATAGAAAGTTTCCATGTGAATATGGTACTCCAAGTTGAAATAAAATTCAACAAAGGTCAAATTCCAATTTAGTTAGCAATAGAGAATAGGATATGAAATAATTATGATTTAATTAGATATCTAGAATATCCATTAGGGATCTAAATAAGGATATGTATCCATCATTAATTGTCTTTTTATATTTTGCAATTATCTTTATTGTCTTTGATTATGATTGTGTTTTGATTTAGGATTTTATTTTATATTTTTAGAAGCTTTATAAAAAGGACTAGGCTTTTCATTTGTATTTAACTTTTATGATTGAATGAGAATGGATATTTCCTAGTCTTTTCTCTCCTCTTGTCTCTCCTTCCCTTTCCTCTTCCCACTCTATTCTTTGTTCTCTTCTATCCCTTCTTCATATGTCACTTAGCTTTTCCCCTTCTTCTCCCCTGTCCCTCTTTTCCCCTTACCAATCTTGCATCAATTGGTATTAGAGCTAGGTTTTTGCCTCTCTTCTGTTGCATCTAATACAAAGTTCTATAGTTGTCAGCTAGACACACCCTAAACTCTAAAGTCTTTATATCAACTAGTGCTATTGTCTTTACTTACCATGCTACTTAATTGCAAATATGGGTTTTAGAGGATGTCCATATAGAAAATTTCCATGTGAATATGGTACTCTATCTTGATATGTTCAACATCGACAAAGTTATTAAAGCTCCCAATGGTATAAAGATGATGAGTATTGGTATAAGTTCACCAACGGTCAATAATACATATATGTTTATCATAATCATTACAAGTATGGTGCTTAAAGCTATAAGAAAGCATATCATAGGCGATATAAAGGTCCTACTTACTGTGGTTACACTAAGCAACAACAAGATGAGCATCTTTACAGCTATCAATATGCATATGACTAACATGAGCACACCAGTGGTCATCAATACAAGTATGCTAACTGCAGCTAATATAAGGAAGAAGTGTTTTCAAACTGATAACCCCAAGTTCTTCTCGGTTGTAGTTGAAAAAGACTATAGGGTAACTGAAAGACATCATAAAGCTCTAGGGCATTTTCTTAATCAAATCAAGTAATGGAATATTAACATCAAGTTTGCTAAACATTTCAAAAATCTCATCATTGTCTTTCTTTTCCACAATTTTCTTACTCATGAGATAAAAATGATGAAAAGGTAAGTCAGTAATGTTTACCTTATCACTTTTAGAGCTGGAAGGTGATCCTTTCTCCATCGACCCCTTCTTGATATCTTCAAACTACTCTTTCTCATGAACCAATAGTTGCTTAAGTAATTGCTCCAAGAGCCTTTTCTTCTTAGCACTTTCAAATTGAATGGAGGTTTCTTGGTTAGTCTTAGAGGTGTCTAGAGTGGTTTTAGAAGTAAGAGACTCAACTTCTATCTCTTTATCAACAAATTCTTCTCCTCTTTATCATCTTCAATTGCATTTGCTTAGCACTAATTTCCTTGCCACTTCTTAGTGTGATTGCATTCAGAGATTTAGGATTCATCACCATATTGGAAATCATTGAACCACTAGCCTTAGCTTGCTACTTTCGCATTCTATTCAATAGCTTAGTGACATAAGAAGTCAAATTGGAAGTCTTAGCCTCCCATTGCTCCATCCTATTCTCTATGGCTGTAAATCTTACTTCGGACTTAGCTTCAGACTCAAATATATACTCAATCATTGCATAAATGCCTTAACCATCTAAGAGAACCACTTATCATCCTTAGAGTGTGTTTCTTGTGGAGTAGACATAGCTCTAGAGGATTCTCCTTCTAGTCCTCCATAGTAGGATTACCCTTGGCTAACCTTGTTCTCTTGAAGTCCTTCTTGAGCATTGCCTTTTGTCACCTCGTCTCTATCAAAACTTTGGATTAGCTTTGCACCCTATATGTATTTGAGTATAGATTTCATTTTTGACATTGATTGGCCCTTGTCATATCCTATTAATTTTAACCTAGAATTGACCGAGGGCTAGGTATTGTAGTAGAGGCATAGATGGCACAACTTTTGAAGTAAAACCCAAGCAGAGACCGGACTGTCGTTTATGAAATATCCAGTCAAGAAAGTGCAGCATTAGAAAGTATATCCAAAATACCTAAAAATTCTTAGAAAATAAAGAAAAATAGAATAAAGGGTTTAGACTAGTATTTGAGGCCTAAAAAGTGAAAACAAGCTGGAAATAATTTATCAAAGAATTATTTCTAATTATTGGTATTTTTGGCTAAATAGGAAAAATTAGCCAATATCAATTATTTTAAATACATAAAGGCCTTAATAAATGAAGAAAAAAATGAGAAAAATTATTTGAAAATTTATTAGTGACTGAAAAATTATTCATGACCTCTGAAAGTACAGATGTTAACTTTAAAAATATTTAATGTTGAGTTATATTGGTAGGAGGTCGATTTTAGAGAAATTTGAATAGAGTTATATGTTGGCTTTTAATATGAGAAAAATTAGGAGACTTCCTCTTATTAGGAAATTTATTGGCATGAAGAAATAAATTTTTGAACCACTGGATTGGATAGGATTTAAGAAAAATTTAACAGATTCGGTGTGGCTATTCAGTGGAATGACCTAAAGTATGGTAGAGCAATTTTTCTTCCTCATTTTCTACCAGTTTTGGCGCCATTTTATGAACAGAGGACATAGTTGAAATTTTTCAAATTTTTGAAGGACATGCCTAGAAGAATGAATTATGTAATGAAATAATATATCTTTAAACACATGTTTTTCTAGAAGGAAGACACTTTATAAGGCAAATGGTATGATCTTAGGGTTTAAAAGACACATAGCATGATCTTGATTTGGAATAGCCTGATTTGTAATTTTTAATTAGGTTTTTATCACATGTTTAGACACTTGGCTCCATCTTGACAAAGATGATATGAAATTTTCAAGTTTCCTAAGGGCAAAACAAGGCAAACTAAGGGTAAAAATTTACCTATAAATACCCACCGATAACATATATTTTGGCCATATTGAAAAACCTAAAGGGGGAATGTTTTTCTCTTGAATTTAAGAGAGAGAAAGAGAGAAAAGGAAGAATAGAAACATCAAGAGAGGTTAGCTAAGCTTAAGCAAGCAATCGAGGTACGTTTAAGCTTTCATTGAGGGCTTAATTATATTGATTAGTGGTTGATTGGAATTTAATCTTATTGGGATTTAGGGATTGAAACCTTAGGGAATTATGTTACCTTAATTGTTATTTGATTTGATAAGAATGATTATATAATGGCTTAAGGATTAAAGGATAGAAAATTGTTGGAAACATGTGTTATTGCATGAATTATGAAAGAATTTCAAGCCACCATGATCGATGATATCTCTCGATCAAGCATAAAACATTAGGCTAGGGTTTCCTTCAAGTTAATTTAATGCTTTCAATAGGTTTAGGAAGTGAATGAGAACATGCATTTGGAAGTATTAAACTTAAAAATAAAATTTTTGAGTTTCAAGGGGGAACTTCTCGGCCAGATTAAGGACTAAGGGAAGGAATTAGATTTTGATAAATCAAAGTTTAAACATGGATTCAACATAAAAAAATCATGTAGGAAAAGCATGTGAAAGATAAGTTAAGAAAGATGGAACAAAAACCCTAAAATCAAAGATAAAGGTTAGAGTTTATGTTAGGTTAAGGCATTAATGTTGTTTGAGTTGAGATTTAGAATGTCTTTATTGTATGATTGATAGCCATTGTTCTAAGGCCAAGAAACTTCAAGATCAAGGGAAGGAAGGCATAAGGCTAGACTTGGATTAAGGTAGCATGGACTTATAATTTTAATGTTAACTTATATTGGTTGTTTACTTTGTGTTTCTATGGCATGATGTGGTTAAGCTAGCTATATGATAAAATGTTTAACTTCTTGCATTATTTGCCTTGGCTTATGCATAATTGAGTTATCAAATGGAATGATTATGAGCTCTCTTTCTATGGCACAATGATGGCATGAATGAAAGTATGAGAATGATGTTGCATGTAGCGTAACATACCCTGCATGTTTTATATTATTCTTGTTTGTTCTATGTCTCACTTTTTTATACAACAACAACCCTAGGTGCTAGACTATCAAGGGAGAAAAGGAAAGATAAGATGAAATAAGAAAAGAATACTTGATATATTATGTTAATGATTATGTAATGTAATTATTGACTTCTGATTAATATTAGTGGTTTGTATAACTTAGAGGATTTCTTGGAAGGGACTATGTTTCCATAAGTTAAGAAGTTATGTCATGCATGATTATGGGTTGGTGTGATTGGAAAAGGATAAAATTGCATGATCATGGTTTAATGACGTGAAAATGAAGTATTAGAAGGGATAAAAATGCTTGGAAAACCATGAATTTGGCTATGTGACTTTTTAATTGAAATATTTGAATTTGGCCATGAAACATCGTAGGCTTAAATTTAATATTTTAGACTTTAACTAGAGTGATAGATCACTAAATTTGGAGTTGTGAGCTAAAAGTTATGGATTTGTGAAGTTATGGGGAAAAAACACTGGAAATTAAAAATTTATCAGTTTGAATAGTACTTTTTGCACATTAAATGGAGCATGAATGGTAAAGAAAATGAACCAATGATTATTTTTTCTATGTAGACAAATGAAAGAGCTTCAATCAAAACTTGAAATCATCTCATTTTGATTTTTTTAGAATTAGTTATGAATTTTTAAAATTGGCCAAATTTGTAGGGTTACTGGATAAATAGTAACCCGGGAAACTAATTTTTTCAAAGTTGAATTTCCTAAGCTTAAGACCACCCAATACAGTTCTAATGGATATTTTGGATTCACTTGTGTCTAAAATGATGGTCTTACATTTTTGTATCAGAGTAAAGGTTCTGACTCTGTGTGCTATGTTTGATTGTATGTTATGGATGTTATATTAGTTATACATGATGAGATTTGTAGGAAATAGAATAATGGCTTGTATAAAGGGAGATCAATCTGAATAAACTATTATCCAAAGGCTTCTTAGCCCCTCATTTCTTGCATGCTATCATCCAGTAATGGAAGACCCTGATGATTCTACTTTTGCTCTAGGATATTACACATTGCTCCATGAGATAGATGATATCTATTCAGAGGTGGAATCCAATGACGTGAATTTTATAAACCTAGATGATAATGCAGAGAGTGTCCTAGTACCATAGACTAATTAGGTCAGACCTAGCGATACATTGCTATTACTAATAAAGATGAAATTTCCAACTTACGATGCATTGTTAGAGACCGGACCTAGTAGAACGGTGCTATTACCAATAAAGATAGAATTTCCAACTTAGGGTGTACTGTTAGAGGAGTTCTAGTACCGAGCCGTGCATATAAAAAGGGATGAGAATCAAGTAGCCTAAGTATAAGCTCAGCAACTCCAATAGACATGGTAGCAATGATTTGAGGATGAATAGAAGAGAATAATCAGTAGAAAATGGAAGGATTGGGGTAGAAATGATGGATTGATGAAGGAGAATGGTAGAAAGGTAAAGAGGAATGAAGTTGGGAGAGTTTGGACGGAGAAAATGAAGTCTAGATCAATAAAATGAGGTTTCTGGCACATGTTATGGAATTTAAATGCAAATCCTGATCCTTTCACTGTGGCAACGGCAATATTTCACCACGGCGAAGCCAAAACAACGCCATTTGGATTAGTGAGTTCTGAGCTTCTAGCTGAGTAGGTTCGCGCGGCGAACTCTAATCTTCATCATGATTAAGTGAGGCAGAATCACTTCTTCCTTGATTTCTTTAGCCTTTGATCACCTACAATATTCACATTAAGTTTATAGTTATCTAATTTAAGGTATGTAAGATACATAAGAGCCAATACATGAATAAAACTCAAGAATTATCACATAAAAGTATATAATTGACTCTTATACCCTTGATGTACAAAACCTCTAATTCAACCCAAATTACACAATTAAAAGCTATAAAAGCATAAGTTTGGACTAGCAAATACAGGTTAAATGTGAGACTTGTCAACTTACCACACTTGGCTTTTGTACTATTGGGCAAATTAAAACATTTCAATATAAAACAAGAGGTAGGAATAAATGAGTCATGTAGGCATCAAGAATCACATTTGGTAATTACAATTTCATACTCGTATCCAATCCATACTCACATCATATGCTAAAAGAAATAAACAAGTGATGCAAAGACTAACCAAAATGAATACTCAAAGGAACCTCTCAAGGGTAAGTGTTTCACTCTTACTTCTCAGAGGGTAATATCACTCAATATCCACTTAACCATCCTCTATTATATGCTTGTAATGGTTCTAAGCTCTCTACCACTAGTAGCAACGGTGTAAAAGATCACTAGGACTTTTATTAGGTTTTAGTGTTAGAAAGGTAATTGAATGGATGGGTAAATGTATGAATATAATGGAAAGAAGATATGAATAGTGGATATGAAAATGAACCCAAATGCTCGCATGTAATTGAATATGTAAAAATATGGATGACACTCAATGGAGTTCAATTATTCCTCATAATACCCATTGTTTATTCTTTTTTTTTTCTATCATATTTTTTTTTTCATTTTTCATCTTTTCTTCTTTCTTTTTTTTCCCTCTTTTTTCTTTTTATAAAATATTTTTTTTACTTTCATTTCTTTGTCTGTTCTCAGAAAGGTTCGCCGCGGTGCTCTCACACTTTGCTGCGACAAAGTATGATAGAAGCAATCAATATATTCAATCCATCTATTTCACCGTGGCGCTCAGCTAACTTCGCCATAGCGAAAGTACGCAGAAAGCTCAAACTTGGGATTTCTACAATATGAGGAACCTTTGACGAAGGATTCCCAACAAAAGTGCAGTAAAGCACAACTCGGGTATTATGAGGAAAAAATATGACTAATTTAAACTTTTTTAGTCGCCTTGGGTTAAATAAAAAATAAAACCAAATTATGCAATAAAGCACAATTCGAATCGTGTCTCTTGAGGAACTTTTTATTAATTCCTAAGTTAACTAAGTGACAAAAGAATTAAAAAGGAGGGGTTTGAAAAAGGATTTTTCTTTAAATAAGACTAATTATGAAAATAAAGAAATAATTATAAAATACTTTTTATATTTTTAATAGAAAGATAATGGAAAATGCAAAATTGGATTTTTAGAAAATCAGTTATGAGAATGCTTATGAGAAATGGAATATAGCTATCCTTGCTTAATAAAAATATGGGAGTAAAATAATGCACCAAGTTAAAAAAGCAACCCCAAACACAATTTGGATCAAATAAACTTAACATTTTACTACCCTAAATGCTAGATAGTAATCAAATTATTAAGCCACCTTTGAAAATCACTTGATGTGCAATTTAAATTGAATTAATAAAACTTGTTTCTCTCAAAGAATGCTCATGGAAACACTTAATTGCAATAATCTCAATCATAAAATCTAACAACATGCTAGATAAAATAACTTCAATGAATGCAAAGGAAATATATATATATATATAAAAATTCAAATCCCAAGTAATATAACTCAAATTAAATTGCAAAAATCCAATTGACAGAAATTATAACGCATAATCTCAGTCTCCAAATCAAATAAAAATAATTCCTAGCACAGAAAAAATCCAATGAAGTCCAAGAGAAAATTAATTAAAAAGATAAATACTCCCCTAGTTAAAGCTCCAAGTTCAAACTACTCCTCCATCTCCAAGAAGCACAATAGTTCTAGTGTCTCATAACTCTAGAAGAATCCACCATAAGTTTGAAGCAATGGGAATCCATGGAGGCTATGGTGAGAGAGTGGGTGGGGAAAATTTTCTGCAGGAAGAAACAAGTGATGGAGGCCGAAGGTGATGATGATGGTTATGGAAGAGGTGGGCGACGCGCCACTACTGGTGTGGCTGTGAGAACTGGTGTTGGGGGTGAGTATATGGCTATAAAGGATATAAAGGTGTGTGAGTGCGGTCTTGCATTGATATTGCGGCCTCATATACATATAGGGCAATTACATTGGCAGTGTGCACTATATGGCCTCCGTGTCTTGCAATTGATGGATTCAATATATTCTTTCAGTTCTAAATATAAGACCCGTATATATACTAGTATAAGGGTCTTATATTTAGGACCGAAAGAGTATATCCTAATATCTTTCCAAAATCCGTGTCTTCCATCTCTTGCGTCTTTTTCTTCTTCTTCTTCTTCTTTTAAATTTCTTTTCCTTTTGTTTCAGCTTTCCTTTTATGTTTATTTCCTTTTCTGAGACGTGCAAAAGATAAATTAAGATACTATCATAAAGCCTAAAATCAGTTATTTAAAAAGAGATAAAAATATGATAAGATTTTTTATTAAATCTCTCGTTTCATGTAATGAGCATTTATTTCAAAATATCCACAATCAATTTAAATTATCCCACTTTAATTGATAAATATCTCTAAAAAGATATTAATTAGCATGTTAAAATTAGGATTTATCATTGACCCATACTTTGAACCAAGTGAAAATTACCCATAATGATAACACACTACACCAAAACACATATGACAACCTGATCAATACAGTGAAAAATATCTGGCAACCCTCTAGAAATTTATATTTCTAATGCTATTTTTGGGTTATTTACTTAACAATCCCTAATAATCAGAGCGATAGTTGAAGAAGGATTCCCAACAAAAGTGCAGTTTTCCTCAAATCAGCCAGACAAGAAGGCTATTGATTTTCCAACTCTTTTAATTCTTGGCTTGCTTTTATTTGGCCATCCAACCCATGGTACTTGTCTTTCTTCACAGCCTCGTACTCTCCCATGAACCTTATGATATCCAATACACATTCCTTCTTTGCTTTTGAAGAGAAGACAGTTTGATTTCACAGTCTTCTAATTCTTTTTCTCTGTTGCTCTTCAATTCAGCCCGCAATCTAGAGACCTATTCCTCCAGTTCAATCATATAATTCTCAGTATTGCGGATTTCAGACACAAGAGTACTGGTTGCCTCCATCTTTTGAGCATAATGTTCATCGACCCACTTCTCTTTTTCTAGAAGCTTGGTGAATCTGTAAAGCTTATCAGTAGCTTGCTTGAAGGATGAGATAATTTTTAGGATTTCTTCCCGAAGAGAGTCTATTTTGCCTTTAATAAGGCCGTGAGAGGAAGTTCCATCTTTGGAAAAATGGATGGACAACAAGTTATTGCATTCTCAAGGAGATGAGTTTGTTCTTCAGAGTTAGCTATCTGATTGGGATCCATTTTCAATAAGGATTCCAAATCATCAAATGCCTTAGCCACTTCGTCATCTTCAAAAGCAACAATTTGGGAAATATAAGGCTGGCCACCTTCCAACTCAAAACCACCCTTCATTATTTGCAATAATCTATTAAGATCATTATCAACAGAGCGTCCTCTTTGATTGAC
>NW_021633771.1:0-31878 GCF_004799145.2 Neltuma alba
TAATATTATTTTATCTGAAGATATTCAAGACTAATCTTACTGGCTATATAGATAAAGTATTTTTTGTTTGATCCTCATGTTGAAAGATCACAGTATGATCCACGTGCGGGTAAACTATAAAAGAACTATTTGTCTCATAATTTTTGGCAGGTTATGAAATTCATATTTGACTTTTTATCTCACTACAATATTTGGAAGGCTTGTCCGTTACGTTAGACTTTGCATGCTCGAAGATGTCAACTGATGTTGCCAAGAGGGAGAGTTGATACACGCTGTATTCTTTTTTTCTTGTCTATGGTCTTGTCCCACTGGATTTTGCTAGCAAAGTTTTTAATAAGATAGTATTGCGTAATGTATCAATGAATAATGTACTCTTTTTCTTTCTTTAGGTTTTTGTCTCACAGAGTTTTTCTTAGTTAAAGTTTTTTTAATGAGGCACATTCATATATATTGGACATCTAAGGGGGAGTATTATGAATAAATATCTTTGTGAATGTCCATATATCTTCTATTATTTCCTATAATCTCCAATATCTCCTATTATATCTATATCCTACAATTATCTCATATCATTATGTAATATGTAGATTCTATCAAATGTGTAAAGCTGTGCCTATAAATAGAGGCCCTGTATACTATGGTAAGCACTCTTGAATAGGATGAGAAATACCCTCTCTTGTTGATCCTTTTTCATCTGTATGATTCTTCTCTATTTCTTCTAAATATATAATTTTTTTCTTAAATATTCTTATTGATGATGAGAGGGTAATTTAGATAAGTTAACATGTATTTGTTACAAATAATCAACTTAATTAATTTTCTTAATCTCTCAAAATTAATTATTCAGCTCTTATATCAAAAATTAGATGTAGTATAAGGTAACTTGCTTATATGGTTAGTAATATAATGAAAAGAAAAAAAATAGAGAGGAAAGAAAATAGGCACATAATAACAACTAGCAAAACACTTAGGTCAAGTTTCTTATACTACCTCCAGTTTTTAATATAAGAGTTAGTTGACTAATTTGAGTAGATTAAACAAATTAGTTAATTTAGTTATTTGTAATAAACAAGTGTTATCTTCTCTAAATACAATTGCTAATCATGTGTATTAGTTAAAATTACTATTTAATAAAGCATTTAACATGTGTAACTACTACGAGAACTACCTTGGAAAAAATGGATAAATATGAGAGATAGAAATGATTGTGGTATTATATTTAGGACCAAATTAAAAGTTAAACTAACATTTATATTAAGAACTGGAGGTAATATTCATCACGCCAACTTTTTAAATTATATATAACCATATGTCCTTTTTGTTCCAGATAGGTTTATAATTAAATACTATTAAATGCTAATATTTAAAAAATTATAGACACAATTATGTGTTATTAGAGAATTTGACATTATAAATATAAGTAACTTAATGTAAATATTGTGCTAACAATAATACCCTTGTATCAAGATATATTGATTAGATAAAGCTAGACGTACTCCTATTTATATTGAAAATATTCTGTGAAAAATTATTCTATAGATTACAATGAATATAATATTAGATACTACCTTTGGTCTTTAATATAAGACCTTATTTGAATTTTATTTTGATCCTAAATATAAGGCTCTAATATATTTTGTCTCTCATATTTATGTATTTTCTTTCAAGATTGTCTTTCTAACAATAGTAGTTATAGCTAATACACTTGATTAGTAAGGATATTTAAAAAAAACACATATTTATTACAAATAATTAATTTAACTTTATTTCTTAATTTCCTCAAATTAGTTAACTACTCCCTTCGTTCCTTATTATAAGAGACGAATAACCGATTTACGTTGATAAAAAAAACAGTTAAAATTAGTTAAGAACAATCACTGGGTAAAAAGTATAATTTTTTTTCCAAAACTGCCCTCATTAATAAGGAGAGAGAGCATGAGAGAGAACAATTAAATTATTAAAAGAAAGAGAAGTGGGAGGGAGAGAGAGTGTGAATTGGAGACAATAAATATGGATAAAATAGGAAGTCAACACAAAAAAAGTAGAGACAACTTTTAAATGTCTCTTATATATAGGAACATGCCATAAGTATAAAATATCTCTTATAATAAGAAACAGAGGGAGTAGCTCTTATAATTAGGAGCGGAGGTAGTATACCGCAATATCTTACAGTCCACAGAATACCTTATGGCAAAGCTAATTAAACGGTAGTATTGATTTGTAAATTATAAATTGGACAGCTTAATTTTGTAACAGTTAAAGCTCCATGTTTTTAAAGCTCAAATTTCAAGTTCCGATGAGAAAGAAACGTGTTGTTGAAGGCTTGAAGCACTAATATGAAAGGTTGAACTTTCTGGTGAGAAAACTGAAGGCACTTACAAGAAGTGGTTGAAGCATAAGTGGAAAATAATAATAAGAAAAAACTATTATAAAGTTTTAAGAAAGAAATATAATTATCAAAAATTTTGAATAACAACTAGGTTGCTTAAACCTTTATTATTTCCGGTTTTCGGCTTAACCGCCGGATTAAGACGGTTCAAAGCAGCTTAACTCTTTTTACGGTTAAAACTTTTGAGGTAAATTACCATCCGGTTTGGTCCGGTTTTCAAAATCTTATTTATTATATTCTGCACTGAACTAATTCCCCCACCTTCAGATCGACGGGGGGAGCTAGGCCCCCACCTGACCTCAAAGTCAAAAGAAGAGACAGTTTTTTGTCAATATCAAAAGACCAAAGCCATGGTGAGAACAAATAAAAAATGATGTGTCAATTTTTTTCTTTTATTGAAGACAAAGATGATAGTGATGCGAATAAGTAATTTCTTCACAAAATCTCAAGAAAATGTGATGGATTCCACCTCCCACTTTTGGAGTATTTACAATTTCTTTTCATGTATATCCTCCGATCATTTATTGCTAGTTTGAATTTAGAATTTTAGTTGCGTTCTGTTATGATATTGCCTTATTTTTAGTTTTAAAAAAATAAGTCTTTTAGTCATTAAAATTTTAATTTACTTATAACGCAATCTCTCAAATATGACTTAATATAGCCTAATTCCTATACTTTTGACTTGATTAAAACTCAGTTTTTGTTCTTTTCATCATTTATAATTTTGTCGTTTTCCATCAATAATCTATGTTGATTCATTATTAAATCATTGAAGGAAAAATAAAAAACTTATTACTATCATCTTACATGACATTATTGTCGTCCTCCTCCTCATCATTATTGTCGTGCTTGTCTTTTAGTCGTAGGCATTCTCAGTCTCGACCATATATGGCCTCTTTTTCCTTACTTGTTCGTGTTCATTTAGTAATATGTTAGTTAAGAAGTCGTTAAAATTGCAGAGAACTAGATATACAGAACCGGAAGAACTACTTAAGGAGGTAGCTTAGTTTGAATCACATTGGGTGTTTTGGGTTCTAATTGTGATCGAATTCAAGAGTGAAAAGCATATCTAGTAGACTGACATAATCCAAAGAGAGAACAATCTTAAGACGAGACTATAAGGATTAGAAGATTAATTTTCTCTTGATTCTAAGATATCATTTAATTTTGATCATTTATTGCATTCAAGGTTTTTATCGGAAAGATTGTCATTGTTTTTTCACAAGATCAAAGACATAAATTACTATATCTTAACAAGCATACAAATACTGTTATCGCTCGCCAAAAAAAACAAAAATTACAAACACTTATCAAGTTGATGACTTGACTCTTTGAATTTACTGTTTTTTATATTTCTAGCTTACAAAATTATATCAACTTGTTTTAAAATTCATAATAGTTATGAAGTTCATTCAACTTTTTTTGAATTTATTATTTTTACCGAGTTAAGCAAATCAAACATGAACGTCGATGGATTGAGGAGAAACCAGTTCTCAGGAAAATGAAAAACCAAAAAGCAAAAGCTAATATTAATACAACATTTGAACTTCACGGAAAATTTTGTGTCGAGTAAATTATGAATGTCGACGGATTCAATTTCGATGATTTAATGCTTTCGCATGATTTTTTTTTCTTTTGGTTTTCAAAGTGGTGCTCCTTCTACACATGGGATTTTTTTATTGAATTTGTTTTTTGAATATTTTATCTTATACTTGGCTATATAATTACTTTTTATTTTAAAAATTTTCAATGATTTGAAATATATTTAAATCAAATTATTATCATTTTTGTTAATAAAAGTAAATTCCTTACTAGTGGCAAAAAAATCCTTATTATAAGTAAACTCGTGAGTTTTAACAAAATTTACGTATGAATAACTTTCGCTACGTTTTGTTGGCCAAAAAAAAAAAAAAAGAAGCTTTCACTACGTTTAGCAAAAAGGCGTTAAGGTTTGAGTCCAAAAAAAAAAAAAGGCGTTAAGGTGGGAAATGAATCGGAGTAATCTTTAGGTGAAAGTACCATTAATTGCACTAAGCATCATCACGGTACCTCTCTTCTTGGTATCCCCAAGACACCAACAGTTCGATTTCAACAATAAATTTCAAGTCAAGCCCAAGTTGATTATTTGTGGCAAGTAGCCGACCCAAGGCTTTTGGTCAGAAAAAGACTTTTTTTTTCCTGGTCAAAAAAAAGAAAAGACTTTTTTTTTCATATTTTTATTTTTATTAATTATTCTAGACAATTTGTTATTTAAGTAAGATTGGGTTAAATTGAAACAATTTATTAGGATTAAATAAATCATTTATAAGCCAACTTTCTTATTTAGGAATGCGGTAGGATGGATATGCACCCTCAATTTTATTAATGATTTCTAATGCATAACTTTTTTTAATATAACTCAAAGTATTCTCAAGTCATTTTGAACTTGAGACTAATATTTCTCTAACTCGCAATGTTAAGGGTAAAGTTTTTCCAATAAATATGATTCTTAGGATTCAAACTTATATTATTCTCCTTTTAGGAGTGGGACCATTTACTATCTCAACTAATAGCTAAACTTTAATGGTTTTAATTTAAAAATTAATCTTCTTTAAACCAAAGTATGCATTTTTACTTACAAAATTAACTAAATTTTAAGCTAAACTTACCGTGAAGAAATTTTTTAATTTAAAAATTAATCTTCTTTAAAAATTAATCATCTAAACTCAACAAGTGCTAAACCAAAGTATACAATTTTATGATTAATTAATCTGCAAGTCCTTATGGTTTCAACCAATTTTGAATTAGATCCTTATAGTTTTTTTTCTTTTTATCAAGTCCTTATACTTTCAGCTATTTTTAATTAGGTCCTTGCATTTATTTTTCTTTTTATTAAGTCCTTATAATTTCACTAAATTTTTAATTAGGTCCATGTAGTTTTAATTTTTATTTATTAATTAAATATAAAATTAATTAAATAGATTAATACTGAAAATATTGATAATGAAATTAAATTAATAATTATATAATAAAAATAAGTAATATAATTAATTAACTCAGGAAATTTCTTTAGAACAATTAATATCTTCTTGCTGGCAAAAAATAAAATTATTATAATAATTCATTATTTTTAGAATATTATTGTTTATAAACTAATATTAAATAATATATACTATTTTGTGTTAATAGGATAGTATTATTAGAATTTATAAAATAAAGAATAAAAATTTCAGGGGCTTAATTAAAAATAAGGTGAACTTATAAGGATTTGATAAAAAGAAAAATAAATACAAGGACCTAATTAAAAACTAGTGAAAGTATAAGGAACTGATAAAAAGGAAAATAATTATAGGGACCTAATTCAAAATTAGTTAAAACTATAAGGACTTACAGATTAATTATCCCCAATTTTATTTACAAAACCAACTAAATTTTAAGCTCAACTTACCAGGAAGAATTTTTTTAACGGCTTTAATTTAAAAATTAATCTTCCTTAAAAACATGAAAAATCTCATGTGGGCTCCAACATTGATTTGCAAAGTGTACCTCTTGACATGCTTTTGTCCAAAATTAAATGTCCACACCGTGAAATGTATTATGGAATATGTGAACAGATCAAATTTATTGAATTTTTTTTGGCCAAACACATTTATTGAATTTAGATCCCCATAAATTTTGTCAAAGGGTCTGTTTTGTTCAATGGGAAGAAAAATAGGGAAGGAGTTTTAATGGAGGAGAAAAAAGGGAAAAAGAGGGGAGAATTTTAATATTATGTTGTTTCGATTTATAAAAAAAAAAGGACCAGAAGAGTTTTAATATTATTTTGTTTGGTTCATAATGAGAAAAGAGAAAAAAATATTTTAACATGGACAATTTTACCCTTATTATATTTAAGATTATTTTTTCAAATTTTATAGAATGTTTAATAAAATAGAATTATATATAACATTTAATATATAAAACTATATTCTATAATTTTTTTGTCTTAATAATTATATTTTGTGATTATAGTTATAATATATAATAATAATTATATGTCTCAATTCTTATCCATTTGTTATTTTATTGGCTTTTGACTGAACTCTTCAAAATGTAACATGGACAATTCGTTTGTTATTTTATTGGCTTTGCGTTGGGTGGGAAAGGAGAGAGCAGCGTCTACGTTTAGATAGAAGAAGAAAAAGGTTTAAGATGATATAGGGATATTAAAAATAAACATGAATATAATGTTAATAAATATGATAAAATATTACCATTTCTGTTCAAATCTTCTTAATTTTGTAGGGAAGATTTAGGAGGGGAGGGGAAGAAAAAAAAATTGAAAATTTTTCCTCCCCTGTTAAAAATTTTATGTTACCAAATAAGAAGAAATGATCAAAATCCCTCCTCATTCCTCCCTTTCTCTTCAAATCACACATACTCTTATCATAAAAATTAAATAAAATTTTATGATAAGAGTATGTGTAATTGGAGAACTTGATATAATAAATATATGTAACTTGACGTAATAATGAATATATATAACTTGATATGAGTATTGTACTAATATTAATACCATTGCATCAAGATATATTAATTAAATAAAGCTAGACATACTCTTATCTATATTGAAAATATATTGTTAAAAATTATTCTATAGATTACAATGAATATAATATTAGATATACTCCAATATCTTACAGTCCACAGAAAACCTTATGGCAAATCTAATTAAACGGTAGTATTGATTTGTAAATTATAAATTGTACCGCTTAATTTTGCAACAGTTAAAGTTCCATTTTTTTGAAGCTCAAATTTCAAGTTCCAGTGAGAAAGAAACGTGTTATTGAAGGCTTGAAGCAGTAATATGAAAGGTTGAACTTAGGGGTAAGAAAACTGAAGGTACTTGCAAGAAGCGATTGAATCATAAGTGGAAGATAATAATAAGAAAAAACTATTGTAGTGTTTTAAGAAAAAAATATAATTACCAAAAATTTTTTAATAACAACTAAGTTACATAAACCTTTATTATTTTCTGCACTGAACTAATCCTCTACCTTCAGATAGACCAAAAGGGGAGGGGGGAAAAAAAACTAATCCCCTACCTGACCTCAAAGTCAAAAGAAGAGACATTTTTTTGTCAATAGCGCGCAAAAGACCAAAGCCATGGTGAGAACAAATAAAAGATGATGGTGTGTCAATTTTTTTTATTGAAGACAAAGATGATAGTGATACGAATAAGTAATTTCTTCACAAAATCTCAAGAAAATGTGATGGATTCCACCTCCCACTTTTGGAGTATTTACAATTTCTTTTCATGTATATCCTCCGATCATTTATTGCTAGTTTGAATTTAGAATTTTAGTTGCATTGTGTTATGATATTGCCTTATTTTTAATTTTAAAAAAATAAGTCTTTTAGTCATTGAAATTTTAATTTACTTATAACTCAATCTCTCAAATATGACTTAATATAGCCTAATTCCTATACTTTTGACTTGATTAAAACTCAGTCTTTATTCTTTTCATCATTTATAATTTTGTCGTTTGCCATTAATAATCTATGATGATCCATTATTAAATCATTGGAAAAAAAAAACTTTATTACTACCATCTTACATGACATTATTGTCGTCCTCCTCCTCATCATTATTGTCGTGCTTGTCTTTTAGTCGTAGGCATTCTTACTCTCGACCATATATGGCCTCTTTTCCTTACTTGTTCGTGTTCATTTAGTAATATGATAGTTAAGAAGTCGTTAAAATTGCAGAGAACCAGATATACAGAACCGGAAGAACTACTTAAGGAGGTAGCTTAGTTTGAATCACATTGGGTGTTTTGGGTTCTAATTGTGATCGAATTCAAGAGTGAAAAGCATATCTAGTAGACTGACATAATCCAAAGAGAGAACAATCTTAAGATGAGACTATAAGGATTAGAAGATTAATTTTCTCTTGATCCTAAGATATCATTTAATTTTGATCATTTATTGCATTCAAGGTTTTTATCGGAAAGATTGTCATTGTTTTTTCACAAGATCAAAGATATAAATTACTATATCTTAACAAGCATACAAATACTGTTATCGCTGGCCAAAAAAGAAAAAATACAAACACTTATCAAATTGATGACTTGACTCTTTGAATTTAATGTTTTTATATTTCTAGCTTATAAAATGATGTCAACTTATTTTAAAATTCATAATAGTTATGAAGTTCATTCAACTTTTTTTGAATTTATTATTTTTACCGAGTTAAGCAAATCAAACATGAACGTCGATGGATTGAGGAGAAACCAGTTCTCAGGAAAATGAAAAACCAAAAAGCAAAAGCTAATATTAATACAACATTTGAACTTCACGGAAATTTTTGTGTTGAGTATAATAAATTATGAATGTCGACGGATTCAATTTCAATGATTTAATGCTTTCTCATCATTTTTTTTTTGGTTTTCAAGGTGGTGCTCCTTCTACAGATGGGATTTTTTTTTATTGAACTTGTTTTTTGAATATTTTATCTTATACTTGGTTATATAATTACTTTTTATTTTAAAAATTTTCAATGATTTGAAATATATTTAAATCAAATTATTATCATTTTTGTTAATAAAAGTAAATTCCTTACTAGTGGCAAAAAAAATCCTTATTATAAGTAAACTCGTGAGTTTTAACAAAATTTACGTATGAATAACTTTCGCTACGTTTTGTTGGGGAAAAAAAAAAAAAAACTTTCGCTGCGTTTAGCAAAAAGGCGTTAAGGTGGGAAATGAATCGGAGTAATCTTTCCGGGAAAGTACCATTAATTGCACCAAGTATCATCGCGGTACCTCTCTTCTCAGTATCCCCATGGCCCCAAGACTCCAACAGGCAGATTTCAACAATAAACAAGTCAAGCCCAAGTTGATTATTTATGGCAAGTAGCCGACCCAAGGCTCTTGGTTAGAAAAGACTTTTTTTTCTTCTTGGTCAAAAAAAAAGAAAAGACTTTTTTTTGGAAAAATTCTAAAAAAAGTCCTTGTAATATAGGAAATTTCAAATTGGGTTCTAAAATTTTAAAAATGACAGAAATGGTCAGTGACCCAATCTGTCATTTGTAAAATCAAGAGGAATTGACAACTTTGCCCTCATTTGTATTCATTCACTACAATGATTTAAGGAATCACTATAAGGGTTTAGGCGTTACCTAGATTCGTGTAGCAAATAACTATTCACTTTTTCATAGTCAGGTGTCTTGTTATTAACTACAACTAATTTTATAATCACTAAAACAATGTAAGCATTATCTAAATTTGTGTAGAGAATAACTACTCACTTTTTCATAGTCAGGTACCTTATTATTAACTACAACTAACACTACAAAAAAACAGCTGATTAGCGACGGAAACAAATTCCGTCGCTAATTACCGACGGAAACAAATTCCGTCGCTAATTTTTTCGACAGATTAGCAACGGAATTTTTCCGTCGCTAATATTAGTGACGGATTTGCAACAGAATTTTTGTCCGTCGCTAAATTCCGTTGCTAATCCGTCGGAAAATCCGTCAGTAAATATTTAGCAACAGAATTAGCGACGGAATTTTTTCCGTCGGAAATTTCCGTCGCTAAATTGTTTGTCATAGAAGTTTTTGTCACTAATTCCGTCGCTAATTCTATTCCGTCGCAATTCCGTCGCTAATCCGTCACTAATTGTAAATTTTGTTATTTTAAATTATAATCTTACAAAAATTATATTATAACAATTAAGAATATAATGATTTAAAAACATTTTTAATTATAAAATAAATTGATATACTTATGGAGTTGGTGGTAATGAAGATATCGTCATCATTCATGTCATCATTATGTATATACTGAAAATAGAAAGATAATTTCTTAAAAAACTTATTTTTATTTAAATTCCTTTTGATTATTAATAATGATTAAAAAATACAATAAGAATATTAATAACTTTTTTTTATACAAACTAATATAAGAAAGAAATAATTTTATCATATGTAAAATATATTGAAATATATAATATATGATAGAAATTCAAAACGATTTAATAAATTTATATGAATGCAAATTAATATTGAAGTAAATTTTGAATTTCAATCATTAAACAATAAAATTTAATCACGATATAATTAATACCCATGATAGATTGATTTTGGTCTTAATACAAAAACAAATGGTATATATAAAAGATTTTAAGAAAATAAATTACATAGGATATATATACAAGCAGGAGAATACTATTTATCATAATCTATTCAAATCATTTAATTTTTTATATAGAATAATTTATTAGATTTTATTATAGTAATTATTTTTTGAATAACAAGATTTTTTGACTAATTATAAACGATTTTCTTCAAATATATAAAACACATATAGATAATATAATATAATGTAATACAATACATATATCATTAAATTGTATATCTTATCAATGTTAAATTAAAAAATAAATTTCAAAAATATTTATAAAAAAATTATTTATGATTTAAAATTCAAGATTAGTGCGGTTAGAAATTAAAATTATATTAAAAATATTTTTTTAAAATAAAAAATTATAAAACAAATATTGAAAAATTATTTTTTCATTAAAATAGTTATGATTAAAATTATCATATAGTATATTTTTAGTTTTTAATAATATATATAATTGTTTGTGTAAAATAATATTATATATATTTAATTTTACATAATAAGTCAACAGGTTCATTGCAGCTCAACTGGTAAAGCCGCACTCGGGCACAGAGGAGGTCCTGGGTTTAAGCCATGGAGAAGTCACTTTGAAGAGGGAATTATGTGGTGGCGACACGTGGCAGCAGAGGTGAGGTGGCAGAGACACGTGGAGGTGGTCCCTAGTGATGACGTGGCAATTGATAGAGGTACCACGTGGCATTTTATTTTATTTTAAAAAAAATCAGGTTAGCGACGGATTAGCGACGGAAAAGTTCCGTCGCTAATTTGCAACGGAAATTTCTGTCACGAATTAGCGACGGATTAGCGATGGGAAATTTCCGTCGGTAATTAGCGACAGAATTTTCCGTCGCTAATCCGTCACTAATTAGCTACGGAATTTCAATTCCGTTGCCAATCAATTAGCGACAAAGGAATTAGCAACAGAACAAATTCCGTCGCTAATTCCGTTGCTAATCCGTTTCTGCCGCTAGTCCGTCGCTAAATAAAAAATTCCGTCGCTAAAAGCATGTTTTTTTGTAGTGTAATCTTGTAATAACTAGAACATTGTAAGCGTTACCTAAATTTGTTTAGAGAATAACTACTCACTTTTGCTTAGCCAGGGGCAAAATTGTCAATTTGTCTTAATTTCACAAATGACAGATTGGGTCACTAACCCTTTCTGTCATTTTCAAAATTCTAAGACCCAATCTGGAATTTCCTATATTCCAAGGACTTTTTTGGAATTTTTCCCTTTTTTTTTTCTTTTTATTAATTATTCTAGACGATTTGTTATTTAAGTAAGATTGGGTTAAATTGAAGCAATTTATTAGCATTAAATAAATCATTTATAAGCCAACTTTCTTATTTAGGAATGCGGTAGGATGGATATGCACCCTCAATTTTATTAATGATTTCTAATGCATAACTTTTTTTTTAATATAGCTCATAGTATCCTCAAGTCATTTTGAATTTGAGACTAATATTTGTCCAGCCCGAAGTGTTAAGGTTAAAATTCTCTCCATAAATGTGATTCTCAGGATTCAAATTTATGTTCTCCTCTTTACAGGAGTGAGACCACTTACTATCTCAACTAATAACCAAACTTTAACAGCTTTAATTTAAAAATTAATCTTCTTTAAACCAAAGTATACACTTTTACTTACAAAATTAACTAAATTTTAAGCTAAACTTACCGTGAAGAATTTTTTAATTTAAAAATTAATCTTCTTTAAAATTAATCATCTGAACTCAACAAGTGCTACACCAAAGTATACAATTTTACTTATAAAATTAACTAAATTTTAGGCTAAAGTTATCAGGAAAATTTTCTTTTTAACGGCTTTAATTTAAAAATTAATCTTCTTTAAAAACATGAAAAATCTCATGTGGGCTCCAACATTGATTTGCAAAGTAAGTTTACAACTTGACATGCTTGTGTCCAAAATTAAATGTCCACACACATGAAATGTATGCAATGGAAGATGTGAACAGATTACATTCATTGAATTTAGATCCCCGTAAATTTTGTCATAAAAAATCTGTTTTGTTGAATGGGAAGAAAAAAAGGAGAGGAGTTTTAATAGAGGAGAAAGAAGAAAAAAAGAGTGGAGAAATTTTAATATTATGTTGTTTGAATTTATAAAAAAAAAGAGAGAAAAGTTTTAATATTACCTCGTTTGATTCATAAGAAGAAAGGAGATAAAATATTTTGACATAAACAATTTTACTCTTATTTTATTTAAGATTATTTTTTCAAATTTTATGGAGTGTTTAATAAAATAAAATTATATATAACATTTAATATATAAAACTATATTCTATAATTTTTTTGTCAGGAAAAATTTATTTTGTGATTATACTTATAATATATAATAATAATTATATGTTTCAATTCTTATCTGTTTGTTATTTTATTGGCTTTTGACTGAACTCTTCAAAATGTAACATGAACAATTCATTTGTTATTTTAGTGGCCTTGCGTTGTGGTGGGATAAGAGAGAGTAGCGGCTGCGTCTAGATAGAAGAAGAAAAAGGTTTTAAATGATATAGGGATATTAAAAATAAACATGAATATAATGGTTATGAATATGATAAAATATTATTCTTTCTCTCCAAATCCTCCCAATTTTATAGGGAAGATTTAAGAGGGGAGGGGAAGGAAAAATTTTCATTTTTCCTCCTATCTAAAAAATTTTATGTTGCCAAATAAGAGAAAATGATCAAAATTCCTTCTCATCCCTCATTTTCCTTCCAAATCCTTCATACCAAACACCCTCATAAAAGTCTTGTAAAATCTCTTTTGACCACAAAAAAAAAAAAGTTATGGAAAATCCTAATTAATTAATAAAAAGTTTGGTCTTCTTTGAAAGATACAGGGATAAAGTGCTAAGGTATTTTGAAAGTATACAAAAAGAAGCACCTAACACCCATACACTTCCACGACGATTTTGAGAATTAAAAACAAATTTTTAGGTGCTAGATGTTTTTTTTATATACTTTCAAGGTATTTTAACACCTTATCCTAAAGATATATTACAAAGGATTAATGCCCGAGGCTTTCTAGAATTTCAGACAAATTTTTTTTTATTGGACCAATTTAATTTCAGACAAAAAGACAAAATGACAGGGATCCTTTTCTTTCATTTACCGGCCTGCCTTGGAATATATACTAAACGTGTGCTTTACAAACATAGTTTCCGCGCCTGTGAAACCGCAGTGTGGGGCCCATTTTACTATTTTTAAATCTCATTTTCTCGCCAGTAATTTTTTTTTCTATTATTTATTACTTAGAGTAGATTCCGTGTATATTCAAAATAATTATAATTATATATGCGAGAAAATGCACGGAGCCCGCAAGCCAAAATTTTAATTAGTGGTTGAAATTAAGGATTTTTTAATTATTTCGTTAAGATTGTAAATCAATTTAGTCCAATTTATTGGTAATATATGCTACGTATATTCCTAAGATCACTTAACCATTATGAGAAATTTTGTTAATGCATCAATTGAATTACTCTATATTTATGTTATATTCCCTCTCTATTTTTTTAAATAAGAAACAATATCTCCCGTTATGGTGTCCTTTTGTCCGAGAATTTAAACTAGTCTTTTCACTCCATTTATTATCTTTCACGTATTATGTCTTGTACTATTTTTGAAAATAAAGTTATAATTGGAAAAATATATATATTTTACATATTTATTATTTTTAACTAAATTTAACTAACATTTTGAACGTGATTTGGTAGTTGCTTCTTATAATAATAAATGAGGGAATATTATTTTAAGACAATAATTCATGTATGAAAATTAAAAACCGACCTGTAAAATAGAAGATTTTGCATTTATTACGAAAACTAATGAAATTCAAAATTTTCTTGATTAATGCATGAATGAAATAAACGCTAAATTTTTCTTGCAGTAATATTATAAGTAAGATATTGCTTATGTAATACTCTCTCTGGTTCATAATATAAGACGTTAGTTAGGGGAAAAAAAAACTGTAGTCCAAAATAGAAGATTTTGTTAGAATAATTGATGTAAACTTTTTTACTTTCATTTCTATTAAATATAGGAGAGAGATTAGAGATAATAAAAGTATAGCATTAAAAGGCAATTTTACAATTTTCTAGGGATAAAATAAGAAAACTTTATTATTTTAAAACAAATTTAATGACTTCTTATATTATAGGATAGAAGGAGTAATATAGCTATTTGAGAAAGATATTAAACAAATTTATGCATTATGAAATGATTCACCAATCACATACGTAATAATTTCAGGCCAAAAAAAAAATCACACACCTAATAATTGACAAACAAAACCACTATATTTAAATAGCTTATTATTAATACTAATATTATATTTAAATGACTTAGAATATTTTTGGATGAAATACTCTTTTGGTTCTATTTATAGAATAGAGAGAGAAGATTTTTTTAATTCTATTTATAGAGTACTCAAAATTTTTTTTATGGATATATAATTTTACTTTTTGTTTATTATTGTGTTGACTTTGTTTACATGAGACATAATGTATATTAAACATGGATAAAATTGAAAAGTTGTTAAATTTTAAATGAGAGTTAATGAAATTTAATATTTTTCTTAGTCTATATGAAACATTTTAAAAGTAACTTATAAATAAAACCAGATGAGTAATTTAGTACGTAACTAATCAATAGAAAATAAATTGCCTGCAATGAATGTTATATACTTAAACTGCATGTAGTTACAGACCAAACAAAAAAAAAATCATAATTATGTCTGAAAGATACAATTTCTTCTTCGTTTAAAGCTCAGCAAATGTAGGAAACCTGCTAAATCATCTTCGATTATTGTTTTCTTTTTATATACAGGATATAATTTTTGATGTGCATGGTCTTATATGTATGATATATAAAAGATGCCTGAAATTTTAACCAATCTTTTTCTTCATTAGATGTCCTAACACTGTATCAATTAATCAGACACATTCTCTCTAATCTCTTTTTCACTGTTCATAACATTATCTCTAAGAACATTTTGAAAAAATACATTCTTTTATATATTTATTTATTACTTTTAAGGATTTTAATTCATTTTTATGTACATATTTAACTATTCATGCACAAACGAGTAGGAAAATTTTACCGTCAACGGACAAGTAAAAGCAAAGCGACTTCCTTTGAACTACTTGTCCTGGCAATCGATAAAAAATTGCCAAGGAGCTCATTCAAAGATGTTTTCTTTTTTGTCTTGGATTTTCACCCACTTTGATTTCCTTCCTTCGGGGATTTACTTCGTTTGACCCATTTTGGTTTCTCGGAAAGAGAGAGCGTGACGTCTCTCTAACTTCCGCGCTCCCTCCTCCTTTCAGGCTTTCACTGTGTGCCCGTTACAAACATTTCTCAGGCGACTTATATTTTTTTGTTTTTCCTTCACAGGCTTCCTGTTCTCCAACCAAACCCTCTTTCCTCCTTTTTTCGGCGCCTAAAACCCAATTTTTCGAATTATTTTTTTCACTCCTTGCAGGGATCACAAGTTGTGCTGGGAATTATAGTTCTTCCTCTTCTTCAAATGGAGTTCGTGGGCAGAACTGTTAAGAAGGAGGTCAAGGGGGTTGGGATTATTTCGGGAACAGTGAAATCTTTCGATTCATCGTCTGGTTTCGTTGAGATCGTTTATGAAGATGGTAATTCTGAGGAGCTTGAGTCGTCTGACGTGGCTTCTCTTGTTCAAGGGGAACCAGAGTTAGTAAAGGTGAAGCGCCGGGGAAGGAAACCCAAGAAGAGGCGTCGTGTAGAAAGGAAGCATGACACCAGTGGAAGCCCAGGTAATATTGATGAGAATTTGGGTGTTTCCATGCTAAATGATTCTGAATTGAGGGGGGTTTCTGATGAAGGTGTTTCTTCTAGTGGGAATTTTAAAGTAAATGGTGAATTAGGTAGTGGGTTGAAGGGAAGCCCGGGGGCGGCAAATGGGGCAGGAGGGAATTTGACTTTGGGAACTGAAATAATGGGGAATTTGAATTGGAGTGCCAGCTCTAACGGGATCAAAGAAATTCAACGGACGGAAAGCGGGAATGAAGAGAAATCCAAAGAAAGTATATCTACTAATGGTAATTCCAGCATAACGGATTGTGTAAAAGACGGGCTTGATTTGAATGCCAGACTTAACCTGAACGAGGCCTTGGATCTGAATGATGGATGTAGCTCACATGTTAATACTGAGAATGGTTTGAAGGAACGGGGTTGCATCGATTTAAATGTGGATGTGAATCATGAAATTGATGCCAGCGGGGACGTGACTGCTGTAGATTGTCCAGCAGTTGGAATTTCGAAGCGGGAATGTAATTTTGATTTGAATGAGGAGGTATGCGATGAAGCTAAGGAAACTCAGGGTGATAATGCTGGAGAGAAACTGTCAGATGGAGGTGGTTTGTTTAAAATGGGGCAAAGCCCTAAGTCAGAGACGGATATTAATCAAAATTCTGTACAAGATGATAGTGTTAAAGGAAATTTGGATTATATCCCTGATTCGATGAAATTGGAGGGAATTGATTGTTTCCGTGAGCGTACAGGTGAAGACGCTTCTGTGAGTATGATTGAGCAAAAGGAAGATGGAGGTACTGTGGCTTTTGACTCTCATGGGGTTTCAAATGCTATTTCTTCTAAGGATTGTGATTCTCTGGAGGTTTGGCAGGAGCATAGTCCTGAAGCTGGTATTGCTATAACTCAAGAATGTCAAAATGATCCAGGAAGCCAATATAAACAAGGAAGGGGCCGAAGGAAGAGAAGAAAACTATCAGAGAATCTAAAGGCCGCTCCAGAGACAGTTTTAAGGAGGAGTTCTCGCCGTGCATCAGCTCTAAAACGTGACTCAAGCCCTATAACAATGAATGTGATGGATGATCCTTTCATGTCTCCAGGGCCCAGTGCCATAACAGAAGAAAAAACGGTTGTTTCTGGTTCTGAGCAGTATGAACAGTGCAGTGAACTTCCGCCAAAGCTGCAACTCCCCCCTTCTTCTCAAAATTTGAACTTAGATAACATTCCTATTCTTGATCTTTTTTCCATTTATGCTTGTTTGAGGTCCTTCAGTACTATACTATTTTTAAGTCCTTTTGAGTTGGAAGATTTTGTAACTGCACTGAAGAGTGTAAATCCTAACATATTATTTGACAACATTCATGTTTCTATTTTACAAACTCTTAGAAAGCACTTGGAATACCTTTCAAATGAGGGTTGCCAATCTGCATCCGATTGCCTGAGGTATATTTTATTTTTGCATCCATTGGTCTTACAAATCAATATATTTGGTCTTGATTCTTGTGGATTATATACATTTTCATCATATTTTTTCTTGCAGAAATTTGAACTGGGATTTGTTGGATCTGGTCACATGGCCTATTTTTATGGCTGAGTATCTTCTGATTCATGGTTCTGGACTTAAAACTGGTTTTGATCTTAAGTACTTCATGTTTGGGGGTGACTACTACAAGCAGCCTGTAACTTTAAAGATTGAAATTCTTCAGTGCCTTTGTGATGATATGATGGAAGTGGAAGCCATAAGGTTGGAGCTTAACAGAAGATCTTTGGTTACTGAGGCTGATATGAGTTTTGATCAAAGTATGTATTTTGACATTTGCAAGAAAAGAAGAGCTCCGATGGACATGTCTGGTGGCTTTTCTCTGTCTGAGGAGGTTGTTGATGTCACAACTGACTGGAACAGTGATGACTGTTACCTTTGCAAGATGGATGGAAGTTTAATATGTTGTGATGGCTGCCCTGCTGCATTCCACTCCAGGTGTGTAGGGGTTGCAAATGACCATTTACCTGAAGGTGACTGGTATTGCCCTGAGTGTGCAATTGGCAGACGTAAGCCTTGGATGAAACCACAAAAATCACTTCGAGGAGCAGATCTTTTAGGAATTGATCCTCATGGTCGTCTTTATTTTGATAGCTGTGGTTACCTGTTAGTGTAAGTGTGCACATACCTTTTATCTGGATATTGATACTACTTCCTTGCTATTATAAATGTCAACTCTTCTTCTACTATAGGTGCTTGCACTGGGTTGCCTTATAAATAATAATTCTAAGTTTGGGAGCATATGTCAGAGGAATGCATGATATGGATTTACATAAATTGGAGGTCAGTCAAGAAAATCTTGGGCTTGTTTGGATGGATAGCACGGGATGGAATAGAATGGAATGAAATAATCAAAGGGGGTAGGGAAATTGCTTAGGAGTTTTATTTTAATGATAGAGTAGAATGGTAATTGACAATCTCTCA
The DNA here is from genome assembly GCF_004799145.2 of Neltuma alba. Lineage (NCBI taxonomy): Eukaryota > Viridiplantae > Streptophyta > Magnoliopsida > Fabales > Fabaceae > Neltuma > Neltuma alba. The sequence goes on from NW_021633771.1 coordinate 18,788, forward strand.
GACCACTTCCTGCTCCCAGTTAGCATCTCAGCCAATTACAATTATATCCTCCTTGGTTAAAAACTTGCTAGAATCACATTCTAATTGCAAGGATAATTTTTAAAATAATATATAAACCTTTCCATTTCATTAATGTCTCCCTATCTGGCCACATTAAATTCCCAAATAGTTGAGTGATGCATGACTTACCAGTCGGTTCCCTCATAAACTTCGAAACATAATTCTAGTCTTATTGTCGTTTTGGGGTGATTTGCAATGAACTAATGACTTCTATTTGATATTTTATGCTCCTCCCTGATCTGACTCACTGTGGTTGCCTTGCACCTTTATATGAGAAAATGCTAGCCACATTGTAGTTTTGACGATACAGATTTACAGTCCTATATTAATTTGTTTTGCCTTTGATCATCTTGCTTTCTGCTCACTTTATCTGGTTTTTAAAAATATTTCAGATCAGATTCATCTGACATGAGATCCTTGTTCAATTACTACCACATTAATGATCTGCATGTTGTAATTGAGGTGCTAAAAGCGGCTGATGCTTTCTATGGTAGCATATTAATGGCAATCTGCAAGCACTGGGAAATTCCTTTTAACTTAAATGGAGCAGCTTATCAGCTGGAACTCTCAAATCAAAGTGCTAGCAGGTACATGCACATGAAGACAGAATACTCTGCTATATATCCATCCCCAGCACCTTTTTCATCCTCAGAAGCATTCTTGGACACTAATCAGGCTGCCGATCAAAGAAATTATGAAGAAACTTCTACTGCACAACCTTTTGGCCAAGAGTTTCTCAAAGCTGAGAGACAGTTAGATTCAGTGATAACAACAGAAAGTCCCTGTGTTGCTTCAGAGGTATCAGCTGAAACAACAAAAATGAGATCAACCACTGATGATGATCCTCGAACATATGGATTCCATGATTCCAATAGACCTGGTGGAGCCCTGAATCAGCTGGGAATACCAGAGAAATTGCACACAGTCAGTCGTGCTTCTCTGAGGTCTTCCCGCTTAGATACAAGCCACAAGGTAAACTTAACATCTGCAGGTGCTGGTTATACCGCATCAGCTAAGTCCACTGGGAATAGAGCTACTTCAGAAATGCTATGTGGAACTGACTACATAAACTATTACAGCTTTGCTCGAACAGCTTCACTAGTGGCTGAGGAGTTGATACGTAAATCTCCTGAAAAAACCAACAAGAGTATTGAAATGTCTGAAGAAGACTTAATTTCAGAACAAGCAAAGGCTATTATTAAGAAATCTACGAACTTCTGCTGGCCAAGTTCTCAAAGTGTTAATGCAGCTGCCCGAAAGGAAAAATGTGGGTGGTGCTTTACATGCAAAGTTGAAAATGATGACAGAGATTGTTTGTTTAACTCTGTGGTGATGCCTATTCAGGAAGTTTCTAAAAGTGATTTAGTTGGATTTCAACCAAAGAACCAGAATGCCCATCTTAAAGATGTCATATTTTATATTCTCTCCCTTGAGGATCGATTACGTGGGCTTCTACTGGGGCCATGGTTGAGCCTCCATCATTCTAAGAATTGGCGTAACAATCTTCTTAAGGCATCTGATGTTGCATCTATTAAATGCTCATTACTGACTGTAAGGATTTGTTTCCTTTGTCTCTTCCAGTTATTTATTGCAAAATATATCTTTCAATAATCAGCTGTGTGAGTAGCTTATATTGCAATTGCAATATATGAAGATCTTTTTGACATCATTGATCGAGTCATTTCTTATTCGGTAGTATTGTGATGACCCATGTAAAATTTTCTCCCAAATCTTTACTAGCAGTAATTAAGTGGAACAAACTATTGTTGATCTATGTCAATATGTGTTTAACCCTCGACGAGTGGGTATCTCTGCAATTTTAATATTCTTTTAGCACTATTTGTTGATTACTAAATAGTCAAAATCAAAATCATACTTAGGGTTTGGCCAAGGGGTGCTGAGGATCAAATCATAGGATTCAATTAATAATTCGTTTGATCATGCCATCCCATGAAAGTAAGTTTTGAAAACGTATATTATTTCTTTCTGAATCATTAACTAGCATATTAGCTTCCTAGCCCTCATTAATGTACAAGTCACTTGAAGCACGCTTATTAAACATAATTAATTGTACAAGCTATATATAAAATGTGTATCACACAACTTGTTGATTGGCAATTCTGTTTTTCATTTACATAATTAATCATGCCTTTCTCCTGCTATTGACAACCGGGGGCTTGAACTTGTTCCATTGCTTTTGTGCTTTCTGTTGTTATTGAGGATGAGATGATGGTTTTCAGATTAATTGGATCTCAAGCCTCATCACCACAAACCTGGACGGGGCTCAGATCGTCTAGGTTTTGGATTTACATTGTCCTCTGGTTCATACTTAAGCATCCTTAATCTTTTCTGCAGTTAGAGTCCAACTTGCGGCCTCTTGCTCTTTCGGCAGACTGGTGGAAACATGTGGATTCTGCTGTTACCATGGGTTCGGCTTGTCATATTGTGGCCAGTTCACGCACATCTTGGAGGCATAGTATTGGAAGGAAAAGGGCAAGGTGCTCTGATATTGAGTCCAGTGCATCTTCTAACGCAAGTGGTTTGGGAACGTATTGGTGGAGAGGTGGTCGGCTTTCCCGTCATTTGTTTAATTGGAAGGTTCTGCCATGCTCTTTGGTTACCAAGGCTGCTAGACAAGGTTTGCAAATTATTTCCACATCTATATTTTAGTGCTTGTGTTAGGAGTTATTTAATCCTAGCGATTATTTTGAATTTTTCTGAAGTTAGACATTTTACAGCTGGGTGTGCAAAGATACCGGGCATTCTATATCTTGAGAATTCTGATTTTCCAAAGAGAAGCAAATGTGTTGCTTGGAGAGCTGCTGTTGAGACATCAATTAGTGTGGAGCAACTTGCCATCCAGGTAAGATCATTTTAATTAGGACTTACCCATTTGTGGTCTTTAACACCGGTATCGTAGTTGGATTATTTAGGATAACATTCTTATCGGTTTTGGTACCTTAGTTGCACTCTTGTTTCTATGGTTGATGTTTAGTTTCAAATTTGAGCTTATCACTACCATATATTTTAGTGTTGTCAATTAATTTAGTCTTAATGACATCAACCGTGATATTAGTTAATTTGAGCTAATCAATCAACATTTAACTCCGTTCCTTAACAGCTCCCCTGAACATTTTTCTTGCAATCTATTCTTGGTCTGTCTAGAACATTAAACAAAAGGGCCAGAAGGTCAATACAGTAAATTCAATCTTTTGGAATGAAAGATCCATATATGTTTTCTATGTCTTAGTGCCCTTTTGGATTAGCAGTGAATAATTGTGATTTTAGATAATTGTGAATTTTATAAGTGACACTGGCTATAAGTAATGTTGATTAATCGTGATTTCTGTTTGGATATGTTTTATTTTATTTTATTAGTGACTTTAAGAATTGTAATTATGTTTGGTTTGCATTTATTAAAATCACTTATGGATGTATAATTACCAAAAAGGCATGAATCTAATAAATGTTATTAAATATAATCATTTGGGGAGAGATTTTCGGAAGTGTGGGATGATTGGTTGGAGAAATTCAGTTGATAAAAATTGATAGGAATTCTTCAAATGCATAAGCTATTCCTTGGTGCTTATCCTAAAAGTGCGGTAAAAGAGTGAAATCATAATTCATCGGGATTTTGTAAACATTACGCAAATAAGATAAACATGCTTCATAATCACTTATTTAGATTCAAACGGACTTATTCGAGCTCTCATCGCTGAACCAAATAGGCACTTGGGCACCGCCAAATAAATGGATACTAATGATTGGGGTAAGGTCTTGCTGTGAAAATTCTAGCAATGCTTCCAGTTGAAAGGAACAAATTAGTGAAAGCATTGATTTTGAATGAAACATCTTTACCTTTTTTTTATTGAACTATTTTAACCGAAACAATTGTTTTTCAAAATGTGAAAATAACATGCTCCTAACAAATAGTAACTAAACTGCACCATGTACGCCGTCCCAATGGGCTGCACTAGAATTGAGGACTGTTTTTGGAATAATATGACTGGTGATGAAAATGTACCTATTCATGCAAAGACGCAAACTCGGGCATGGTTTGATAATTTTTAGTACATTTTGGCTTTATACTCTTGCTAAACTATCAGTAACAGTAGGTTATAAAATTGCACTTATTGTCATGAATTAGCTGTCTCTTATGTTCTAAGTTCATTAAGCTATGGCGGGGTTTCAGGTTAGAGAGCTTGATTCAAACATTAGGTGGCATGACATTGAGAATACTCATCCTCTATGGGCGTTGGACAAGGAATCCAGAAAATCAATCAGGCTGTTCAAAAAAGTAATTGTACGCAGGAAGAGCACTGAAAGGGAAACCGTAAAATATCTTCTTGATTTTGGGAAGAGAAGGGCTATCCCAGATATTGTTAAGAAACATGGTTCTTTGTTGGAAGAATCCTCAAGTGACAGGAAAAAATATTGGCTGGAAGAACCTTATGTTCCCTTGCATCTTATAAAGAATTTTGAGGACAAAAAAATTGCTCGCAAGTCCAATGAAACGAAACCAGGAAAAGTTCTGGCGATCAGTGGATTTAATAAGAGAGCTACGCAAAAACGGGGTTTTTCATATTTGTTTTCTAGGATGGAAAGGCCTACCTATCATCAGTGCGGCCACTGCAACAAAGATGTCCTAACCAGGTACCTTTTGAGGTCACTTTTGCTTAGAAATGTTTTGATTTCAGTTCGATATCCTGCGTGCCCCCCCCCCCTCTAGTTATGTTATTTGCAGCACTTGCATATTCTGGTTTGGTTGTATCTGGGTTTAAAATGCATTCATTTGTGTGATTTTAATATTAGAATAAACATGTTAGAGAAGAGGTGAAAAGAAATGCAAGGACGGGAGACAGGATTGCCATTGAATAGAAATGGAGAAAACGTTATGTTCTTAATGGAAGTTATTGGCTTGCTTAGTTAGGCATCTGATGTCTCAATTTATAGTTATAAATTAGATAAAGCATAAGGGTTATTGCATGTAATGCGAGTCATCCCACTAATCATCTAGACACTTGGTTTAATTAACCTAGCCGTCACATTCACTATTCCAACAAGGAAAGAAAAGATAAGAAAAGAAAATCTGAAACAAATGTGGAAAGCGTATCAAGGAAGCCAACATAAACAGTCTCTCTGCATGTTTTAATAAGAAACCCTGAGCAGAAGACATGAAGAGCACGTTTTATTAAGTTAATATTCAGAAATGCGGGCCTTGCTATCTTTTCTGGGGTGGAATTGTGTACATGACATTGTTGCTTTATTTAGTCTGGTCTTCCAAAACCAGTCCAGTTTTGGCTAATTTAGCTGATCTCTGATTGGTTCTATTCTAGTCCAGTTTTCGTCATATTCTGGTCTGGACTAAGGACTGCTTCGTGTTCCAGTCAGCTGAAGCAGCTGGTCTAGTTGGGTTTTTTAATCCTTGGTTAATGGCATTTTGATGTTCTTACCTTAATTATTCCAGTAGTAACTTTTTCCCCCATTTCTTGCCAGGGAAGCTGTGGGCTGCCAGTACTGTAATGGTGAGCATTTGCACTTAAATCTGGTGCTTTTGATTTCTCTTGGTGATGTTTACTGCAGCTTGTTGATGGAATTTTTGTGTTGTTTCATCGTAAATATGTTTATGTCTTGAATCAAAACTTGTTAGCCTTTGCATATAGAAAAAAAAATTTTAGGCTTTCAATGCAGACACGAGATGTAGCCATGAATATGTTTACGCATGATTTTCTTTCTCTTTTTGTACAATGCATACAAGTTATTTTTGTTTATGGTAGTACTTATATTTGCCATTTTTCTGGATGAGATTTGTTTATATCATCTATGGGTTCGGTCATGATCGATGTTGAAATCTCATTATACTTTTTATGGGAGTTGACATGGTCATTTCTTTTGTGCTTAAAGTTTCAAACTTAAATATAAAGATAATCTTCAATTGGATGCTATGGGGAGAACTCAGCTCGTGGATATAATTGTAATAGTTGGAAATGGTTTTTTGGGGTGCTAGTGGTAGATAGAGTTTTTGAAAAAGCTCTGGACTATATAAAGGGATCAGAGTACCTATGTAAGCATCGTGATGGTAATGAAGTGAGTAGGTGGAATCCATTGCTTTTGATGCCTGTTAAAATCAATTTTGCGTCATTGGATCCAACGTCTTTCTACCATGAATTTTATATGTAGAAAATTTTACGGTAACTCAAAGGTGTTTAGTGTACCATCACTATATCATAAAATGAATGTATGATATTATTTTCAAGTATAAGAATCAATTACCTCCTTGATCGTGTGTATTGATGTTATTGAATCTTTCTGAAAACTGGCATGCAGGATTAGTGGGGTTATTAGTTTTATTACGACAGTCAGAACGATGACAAGTGCATTGGACAATAGGATAATGAAACGAAATTTTTTAAGTGTAAATTCTTCTTCATGTCAATTGATTCCTAGTCACACATACACGGAGTTTACCATTATGCATTTTTTCTATAAAAAGTGGAAAACATAATTCAAAACCAGGATTACAAGATGAAGTAACGTGAAGACTAACGGAAGTGCACATAAAACAAAAGGCTATTTTGAGATTGGTGAGGTAGGTATAGATCATGAATAAATATATGTTTAGATCTCCCAGGTTGCGGTTTCCTAGTTATTTTTGACATGTCTAGTAGGGAGACCCAAAATACATGTGTGGGCAGCTCCTGAACCTTGGTCAACGCTTAGGTTGGGACTATTAGTTCGGGTGCTTGATATGCTTTATGGCTAGGCGCAAGACAAGCTTCTTGTTCCTTGGCTTCTTTAAATCAGTAAAAAAGGGAAAGTGTGCATATAAGGGAAGCCCTAGATCGATTTGTTTACTTTTGGAGACTCTTGTTGCATAAACTGCTTATGGAAACTTTTGTTGAAACGTAGTGGCACCATTATGATATTGGATGAGCCGTTTTGGGCAAAATGTAATCAGATAGATGAAAAGTCAGTTAAATTGAATATAAGGATATGTGGAATCTCTCTGATACCTAATGCTTTGTTTCTTATGTTTGATTTTGAATTTATTTTGGATGTAAACCCTTTTTTGACTTGTGTAATTGAGTGTCCTGTAATTTGAATTATATAACTGAAGCATTAGAAGTTGTTTTATTGTATACAATTCTTGCTTCACTTGGGAGGCACCTTGCTTTTGCCAGCCGGATGTATGTCTACACACACGAGCGCGCACACACACACAAAGGAACTGATAATGATACCTGTTCCTACCTTTTCTCAGGGCGAGACATGGAAAATATGTATGAATTTTCGTATGATTCAATATTTGAAACTTTCTATGCTTCTTATGCTGCTTCTTTCCCCTTTTCTTAGTGTTGTGTATGCGAACTTATTTGTACTCCAATATCTGATGACAGGATTCTTCCATAAGAGGCATGTCAGAAAATCTGGTAGCACTGCTGAGTGCAGATATTCGTGTCACAGATGCCTGGATGGGATGCATGTAAATTCTAATTCTAAAAGAAGAAAACTTGACCCAAAACTAGGGAATATTCAGTCACAAAAGGGTCGAAAGGTTCCTTCAGTGGGCAGACCAGTTAAGCAAAAATGCAGCAAAAGGCCATTGAGTAAGAGGCGGCAAGGAAAATCTCAAACCAATAAGAAGGTCCCGTCAAGTATACCTCTTCGTCGTTCAGCTAGGAAGGCCAAATGCTTGTATGTGCAAAAGAAAAGGAATGTGGGACGTAAAAAGGGAAAGAAAAGTAAATCCAAGAAGGTGACATCTAGGAAGCCCAAGGAAACATCTAGGAAGCCCAAGGAAACTACTTCTCGTTCTAAGACAGCAGTAACTTTTGAGCGTAAGAAACGAACTCATATCTGTAATAGTTACTGGCTCAATGGTCTTAGGTTGTCCACAAAGCCAAATGATGAACGAGTAATGCTGTTTAAGGAGAAAAAGCATCTTGGTACCTCAGAAGGTCTTTCTAGCACCTTTGATCAACCAAAATGTCATCTTTGTTGTGGAGATGCGTGCACTTTGAATTATATTGCTTGTGAAATCTGTGGAGGTAACTTCTTTGCCACTGTTCTTTACTTTTTAGTAAGGGCATAGGATGGAAAGAAAATATTATAATTCAAATGATATCCTGCTTCTTAATGGTTGGGATACCATTTCAACTATGTTTTATAAGGTATTAGCTGCTGCTTTATGGTGCTTTTTCTGTATTTTTTTGGGGTCAAAATGGTGGATTTTCTGTATTAAATATGTATTGTAGTGTGATCTAACTTGATGCGTTAATATGCAGAGTGGTTTCATGGGGATGCTTTTGGACTCACTCTGGAGAATGTCAGACAACTCATTGGATTTCGGTGTCATGTTTGTCGTGATAGGACTGCACCAATGTGTCCCCACAAGAATAATAATGCCATGACTCATGCTGAAATCAAAGCAGCAACCGAGTATGCAGAGGAACTACATAATTCTGTTTCACTTCAGCCATTGAGTCAGGTACACTCCTGGAACTTCTTAAGATCCATGAAAAGGTCGTATTATCATAATTACACCTGAATTTCGTGATGACAAGCTTTTACTGGTATTTAACGCCTTATTTTATGCTTTTTTTTTTTTTGACAAAAGGAATATTTATTAGTGGTCAACTGTTTGTAATCTTTTCTTGGAATAATTTTCATGTGAACAATTTTCACATTCTAGCTCTGTTAATGAATTAGAAAGGCTAGCTTGTGGTGGTTGATTGGTGTAACTAGCTAGAGCAGTGGTATAAAATAATTATAGAAAACTGAATATTAACTACTTTGAAACTATAATTTTGGATGATTTGGCCTTTTCCATTATTAATAATATGACTGAATTATTTTGTTAGGACCCTTTAATAAAAACAGGAAGTTGCAAAGCCCAAAAACATTGCTTGTGAATGTGAATGTGTGTGTTCGTTCTATTGATTGTATGAACATGGTCTAATAGATGTCCTGTGGAAGTGCAAAAAGCTATCAACCCAATGATCATATATAGCAAGTTTGTATAAGATTCTTATATCTGGCTTCACTGCAGGTTTAGTGATTCGTACGGAAAGGATATACAGTTGGACACCGGACGCCAATTTCTTGTAGGTCCTTTTACTTCCTGCAGGAGAATGATGCTCCTTCATCAGTTTCATTCAATTAAAAATGAAAAAAGAAAAAAAGAAAAAAAAGAAACAGGGAAAACTAACCAGTTTGATGGTCGTCACAAGAGGAGAAATGATTGATCGATCAGAATCTTGTGGTGCAGCATGCTACCATTTAGAGGGAAAGAAGAATATGGCAAGGACAAACATGTTAGAGAGGCTGAAGAAAATTGCATTTGAGGAGGATAGCTTAGAGAATTCATACATTAATTGCATTGTTAATGATTGTTAATCTAATCCAGTGTATTCATTTTTTAGTTACATTCTTTCTCATGTAAGTCATATATTGAATGATTCCCTGGCTGTCCTTTATATTTAAACCTTTTGAAGAAATCAATATATGATCATAGCATTGCTTACTTGGCAAGGAGGAATTATAGCCCTGCAAGAATGTTTTCTGCTGTCATTATTCCTTGATCAAGAAAAAAAGAAAGGAAAAGAGACTAAAAAGCTCATTTTCAGGGTTTGTAGCTAGTGATAAGTCATTTGGCCATCATGTTCTTGTGGCTCCATTATATAGTAGCTGCTATTATAGTGTATATATAGGATGATGTATTGTTCACTGGCTGTGAACAACACATCTTATTTGAGATCTGTGTTGTTAACAGATCAAACGGGATGCCTGAGTAATTAAAGAAGGTGAGCTTTTAAGTATAATCTGAGTTTGACCTTGAAACAAGGGAACTCTTGAAAGGTTCATGATGACACATTCCTTGCGTTTTTTGAATTTTTTTCTCCTTTAAAGCATGATTTGTAATGTTTATGGATGAAATGTGTGCAAGTAGTGTTAGCTTTACTTTTGTCATCAACTTGTAGTCAATCACAAGGTAATTAATAAACTCATTAAAGAAAGGTAAAAATATGTAAAGTATTTTTCATATTTATGAAATAGAGCAAGGTCCCATATTTTAGCATCAAGCGTTTTTTTTGGTCAGGGGAAAAAAACTGACAGGAAAAGGGAAAAAAGACTCCATTTGTATGTGCTATATTGCATGACGTAAATAGTAAGTAGTTATTGTTAGTTTGGTGGAAGTTAACTTCAAAATAACCTTCTATACTAATTACCTTATAAATGGCAAAGGATTTTAGTTAATTTCATTCTCTGTCACAAGCAATAGTTTCAATTGTTTTTAGAAATAGCAAAGGTGCGGGGGAAAATCAATGTAACTTTTAGTGAGTTTATTGTAGGAAACCATTAATATAAATATAAATATATAGAAAATCAATATTAATTATAAGTTACAAATAGCATGGTATTGAAACCCGGATTGGACTAGCTGGTTCAACTTGAAAACCGGTACCAGAGCTAAATTGACTACGATTAACTGGGCCCAGTTGCTTTTTTTTTTAACCTATTTTAATGAAAATTTTTTTTCCTTTTTCCTTTGTAAGTTGTTGATAATTTTTACTTAGTAATTGAAGGATTTTAGGGAGGAATATTTTGTTATCACATATCTATTTCGATATTTGTTAGGATAATATTTAGTGACTTTGGTAGTATATATGATATTATGATTTTAATTTGTCAAAGTAATTGTAAATAAGGTTGGAAAGAAATTGTAAGCATACAACTATTTTGTTAGTAATCAAGGTACTGAAATTGATATTTAGTCTTTGGATGGTACAATGAAATTTAAGTTTTTTTTAATTTTTTATTGGTTGATCTCTTGGTTGACTCTAGTTTAACTCATTGATCTTTGACTCACTGCGTCAACTAGTTCGATAACTAGTCTGATTTTTTATACCTTGATAAATAGTGAAACTTGCCTAAAATTTCATACAATCTATGACAAATATGTTTAGCTCATACTTATTTGTTAAAATAAAAATGTTAGGATAAAAGATCATAGAAGTAATGTTGAAATTTAATTTTAAAAAAACATTGGATCATAGAAGAATTTTCATTATTTGGAAACCATTTGTTGTGAACAAATTTCCATTGGACTTGAGCTGTTGCAACCTATGGGGAGTATTGAATTTTTTGAATGGAAATTTGGATATCATTACTTAAAGCAAAAGATTACAACTAGAGCCCTTCATCACTATCTGCCTCTGGACACAGAGGTGGAGGTTGATCAAGGATACAAAAGCTATTAGCTGTAGTACGAGACAATTTAGCTAGGAATCCGCAGTACAGTTTCCTTCCCTGTGGACATGATGGATCTGAACTACCCAATTCCTATGAATTAGGATCCTAGCATCATTACAATATCACAAAAAGGGTGGTCACTTGTACAACCCCAATTTAGCATAGCAATGGCTTTTATACAATCACTAACAATGTTAATTTTCCTAAAACCTCTATTCCAACACGTGGTTAGGCCATGAATGATATTGATCAACTCTACGATAGTAGGAGGAACATTTGTGAGTTTGCAGCAGAATCCACCAATCCAATCATTAGATGCCTTCTTTATGACCCCTCCGCATCCACTTTGTCCATCTTGGAGAACCAAGCCACCTACCTCCAGCTTAACAATGTTATCATCCGTAGAAGCTTGTCGTACTTTATGGTATGGGTGTAGATTGTAAAACTTGTTGTTATGAAGCAACTTCCTAGTCTATACAAGCTCTCAAAAAAGTGCTATGTGCATTCTGGTTAAAACCATCTTCATTGGTAACCAAAGAGTTTGTTGCACCTATTGACCCATATGTCCTAGCACATAGACCAAACAAGGTTGACCGATGGATTTTCTTCGTGAAGTGAAGTCCTGCTTCATGGGTGAGATTCCACTTGATCCATTCGCTACCTTGTAAGGAGAAAAAGGATTCCAATAGGAGGGCTTAATGATTGCTTTCCATTTCTCCTTGGCATTCAGGTCATTCCCTCAACAGATGCATAGAGTTCTCCTCTTGATCACATCCGACGGACAATTGTTTGTCACTTGAAGTCCTCTGCTCCTTCTGAGGTTCACAATATGTGCTCTTCCATGTGCAAAAGCCACATGAGCGACTTAATCTTCTCAGGTACTTGCCATTTCCAGATTTGTTTCCACATGCTATTCCTGCTGCTATTGTAAATTGACCATCAGTTGACAGTCTCCATAGATTTTATCCTCTCCTCTCTCCTCACGGGTGGTTGTGCACTAGTCACTCGAGCAATAGTGTTCCCATCAAACCACTGTTCCAATTTCCCATCTGTCCTTCTCTCTTCCAGGCTCCACATAGTCTGCCCTCTCATCCATATCAATCTCCCCTCTTTTCCTGGAATGAGGTCTATGAGTGGAGTGTGTCATGTCAGACCAATAGTAAACCAAAAAAAGGATTTACTATTCCCAACTTTGATGCCAAGTCCTTCCTTGAACTTCTTCCTGACAGTACAGTATCCCTCCAAGTGGGGGAGGAATTATGTAGGAATATTGAATTTTTGGGATCCATTAGATAATGAACTAAGCAATATCTAAAAGTTAAAGTGTTTTTAATATAGGACCAAACTTGCATCCACTTACTTATTACTGAACACCGAGTTTTCCAGTAAATACGTGCCATTGTTTTTTGTTTTTTTTTCAATACACGTCATCATTATGGCGTTATTCACCCACCGTCTCCCGCTTCTCTCTCCCCTCTGTATCTCTGTTCATGACTGCAAATTAAAGGACGCGCACCAGCCAAACATTCACCACAAAATCATGAAGCATCTTCAGTGGTGTCGTGGAAGTCATCGTAGATCATTGTTTTCGCCGATGTCAATGCCAGCGACCCCACCCCATTACAACAGAGTTTCGGTCTCAGAGAAAACTTCGGTAGCGGCAAGCTGCTTTGCGGTTGAGACAACTTAAACACCGAACCTGAGAATATTCCTAATTTTCCCTCTTCCTCATGCTATGGTTAAAATGACAGGAAGGTGCTTGGAAAGCTCCGATATGG